>NC_080558.1:41969610-42269610 GCF_030253575.1 Rhododendron vialii
TACGTCAAAGATAGATGATTTCAACTGCCAAGAAAGATCTCAAGCGGGACTCATTTAGTGCATTATAACACTTAAACGTCTCCGAACGCACTAAATAGCTTTTAATCATGTGGTCGCTAATATCGAATGATCCTCGATTTTGGTGACAATACTACAATCGGTAAGATGTAAAATCCTAACGATTCAGATCAAGCATTATAAAAAATAACCCGACAGTTACCTTTGCTATCTATACTTTTGATTTACTTGATAATCAACTAAACCTTATGTTGTATTTATTGTTATAGTAGCCACACGAGTGCATGGCAATCAAGACCGTTGATTTTTTTGCACTTCTTGAATTATTTATTCTAAAAAATTTGCAACTTGGTCAGATTTAGAAAACCCTTAATCGAGACATGAACTCATTAGAAAAATAGGATTTTCCTTTCGATCAATTGTCCAACGGAAAGTTATCAACTATAATCTCAGTAAGAAAGATACAACCCGTAAAAAATTAAAGATATATTGTTTTGATCGCGCAAAAAGACCCCAAGCGGGGCTCGGGTGGTGTGCTATAAGACTTTAGTGTTAGATAACATAATAATAACATAATGAAAACAAAAGCAACATAACAGAAAGGGAAAAAAAAAACAAAAAAAATTGCCATTGCTTATGGTCAGGGTGAGTCCGGTGACTCGAACCCATGTGGTTTGCATTGGGGCCTCAAACAACGTACAATAGCTTACATGGAACCATTCACACTTGATGTCTTTATTTCTAAGCGCTTTGTCTCAGCCTCACTCACACACAGGGTAACAAGCAAGCCGGTTGCAGTTGCTAGTACCAAGTTTAACGACATCAAGGCAATGCTCAAGTCCCGGTCGGATATACCCGCTTGTTTGGCAGTTGGGCGAATTTTATCAGAGAGAGCAAGAGAAGCTGATGTGTACACTGCTTCTTATACTCCGAGGGAGAGGGACAAGTTTGAAGGAAAGATTAGAGCGGTTGTCCAGTCTCTCATTGACAATGGTATTGATGTCAAAGTCTATCTTGATTGAACCGGTTCTTTCTTTCTTATTTTGCCTTTATTTTATTTTAGCTTTATCGGCACCCTCCGTAGGTGAACATCATCCTTCTGTCACTGTTGTAGCCCCTTTTCCTTTTGTATTTCCTAGAAGAGTAGCATGTCAGCTTCCTTAGCAACTATTTTTTAATGTAAAATGGAAATTCCCTGTGTGTGTGTCTGCGTTCGCACGCTGTTCCTTTTTTAGGGTTGCTGTCCACATTGTTGTTCTGCTTTGCCATGGCAGATTTGTGTTGGTTAAAAGTTCTTCGGCTGTTGTACCTAGCTCCTTCGGAAGCACTGGAGATAAAATAATTCAAAATGTCAACTTTGAAAAGCAATTGGCTATGGTTGCTTGGAGAATTTATTAACTCCCCTATTCGTCTACATAGATGGTTTTTGCACCTAGTATGCCATTGGATGGTGTTGTAAACTCAAGGGAGTACTCTGTGGGGTATATGTGCTACACAATGTGTCTCTGTGCTATAATGTAAGGGGGTAGACTTCACCTATTGCCTCTTCATTACAGAGACTAGATTGGAAATCAACTCACTCATATTTATCATGTTTGCATTTGGTCTGCATTGATACAGATGAAAAGGTAGTCATTACCTACTAGGTGGGACTTTCAGTTGTTAGTTTGGTTTGCAATAGATGTTAGTATGCTACTAATAATAAGGTTTGGGTAGCTACTGTATTGGTTGGAAGTGGATTGTTAGCTGGTGGTGCTGCATTAGAGGTGGTGGGAGCTTTGGTTGAGGCGGCTAGGTAGAGAACTAGCGAAGTGGAGGTGTCTCAGAGGCAGTGGAGGGGGTAGTGAGTGATTGTAGTGGTAGTGGTGGCCAGGGACGAGGGAGATGATGGTGGTAGTTGGAGAACTTTAACCTACCATTTTGCCCATACAAAAAGGTTACGTGTGATGTGACTCGCACACAGTATGAACTGTTCAATTTTTAACCATTGATAGGGATTGCACTAATTAGAGAAGAAAAACAAAGTTCAAGGTTCAAACCGGTTAGATGAGAATTAGAGGGGATGGAATTGAGATTCAGGAAAAGCTAGAGGATGACATCCTAGATATTAAACAACATATGCGGCTAATCGAATAGCAAAAAGTAGAGGAATATACATTTAAAACACAACTCCGAATAGCACTGTGTTCGGAACCGTTACATGTATGTAAATCTATGTGCATCTAAATGTTTCGGATGTGGTTGTGTCGGAGTTTCGTTTTAGAGGTGCGAATGCAGCATTGCTAATTAAATAGGGGTGGCCGATTAAAAAAAATTAAATAGGCTTGCATTTGTTAGTACTTGCCCCTATTAATTGAAATGTTTGCCTTGAAACGCTTGATACAACTTCAACGATAACTATCTCTTTGGACTGTGAGAAAATGTGCGATATGAAAGAGGAGTCTTTTCTCACAAAGTTACATTGGATGAGAAAGAGGAGAAGCCAATCAAATTTTTTTACTCTTTTACTTTTTTTACTTTTATTTCTATTTTTCACCAAAACACTCAATCCAAATGAGTGATTTGGCTAGAAACTACAACCAACTCTTTCTTTTCTTATATAATAAAATTACTTCATCCAAAGGGGCGGTAAACAAAGGAGTAAATTTTTGCCTTGAGTAGGATGAATTCGTGAATCCGTCTCTCACCTGCAATTAGTAGAGTAATAAACACTGTGATGCATGAGAGTTGAGAGAGTTCTAAGTGAGAGGGTCTGAGAAGTTGGGTCCACCCTCTTTTCTCTTCATTCCTTCCCCTCTCCTTTCAGTCCGCCCTACTATTTTTGGACTTGATCTCTCTTCTCTTTCTTTCGTCTTGTGGATTTGGATTGAGATTATCTCTCTTTCGTGTGAAAGTTCAGAGTTAGATCTCCCTTCTCCCTCTATTTTTGGGTAACGATTCTAATTTTTATACTAACTTTTTCAAATAAAAATTCACATTGTTATTATGAATTTATTAGTAGATCGATTATGTGTTAGATTTAATTATTAGTTTAAATTCCATACATGCACACGTGTGTGAAAAAAATCTATTTCTACCCTGACATGGGATAGTGTCCCCACACAATTCTTCTCACTCTCGGCTCTCTCTCTCTTGCGGCTCTCTCTCTCTCTCTCTCTCTCTCTCAACGTCTTTCTCTCTCCCTCTTAACTCTCAAACAGTGAAGCCGTAGTCGGTGACCACTGACCGGTGGTGACTGCCTTTGCCGTTTCCGTTTCCATTTCCGGCGGTGAGTCGGTGATCGTTCAACGACTGCTATTTCCGTTCCGTTGCTGCTGCCGTTCAGCAACTCAAACGACTCAAACCCTAGATCTACAACTGTCTCTCTTCGTTTCCAGTGACACACAACTCTCAAACGGTGAGTATTTACAACCTTGGCTCGTTTTCATTCACGATCGTCGGCTTTGTCCCGTTTTACTGCAAGTACTTGTGGTTTTGATGTGAAAACATGTTAATTCATGCTACTATTTTCGTTTTCCTGTTTGTTGACCACATGTTAATTCCTTCTTGCTACTGCCAATTGCAACTGAGGCTATTGCTTGTTGACAGTAAACTGTTTTAGAGGTGGGTAATAATTTTTAAGTACAATTTGTATTTTGTATGTTTAGTAATGTCTGTGTTAGGTTTTGGTCTTTTTTTTCTTTTTCTAAGACTAATCATACAGGAGAAATCGAAAAATTGTAGTACGAGGTTACACTCTGTTTATGTGTGTTAGGGTTACGAAATGGTTTTTCTAGAAATGGGTACTAATTTTGAACATTCAACTATTTGGGACTTAAAAACCAACAGCCAGAGTTACACACTGCTTTTTAGGTTGGAGTTGAAACAGATTACTATACTAAATAGACAGGAAAATTAAAAAATTAGGTAAGAACTAAGAAGCATACCTCTTTTATTTTTTGGGTTGAAGCAAATTTTTTTTAGAACAACACTTTAAGCATCGAAAAAGGGCTTCAAATTGGAGTAGTTACTTTTAGCTTAGCCATTATTTTGGCCAATGGCCATTGAGAGAAAGAGAAGAGTATCAGAGAAAGATTGGGAAAACCCATTAATCGAATTGGGGAGAGAGAGAGAATTGCACTCGTTTCCCCACTCTTAGCCAACTCCCCACCGAGGCAGCCAACTCCCACGTTGCCACACGCACGCTCTCTCTCCCTCACACATACTCAAAACCCCCCACGATCCCCTCCCACCAGAAAATCTCTCTCTCTCTCTCTGTCTCTCTCTCAACCCCCACGTTCCCCTCCCACCAGAAATCTTCTCCTTTTGACCAATTAAAAAAGTAAAAATTCTAGAAATTCAGGATTAGGAGTTTGGAGCCTTTTCAAGGCTCACTACATTTCCTTACTATATTGATTGATGCTCGGATCTGCCGAAAGGGAATGCATAGCGCATTGGATGGAAAGAAGGCACCTCGTTAACAGAAAATGGATTTGTTACTTCTCTCAACTGATGGAAATTGATATGGGTTTTGTAGCTAGACCTTGTTGTAGTTGAAATTATACTGCTTTAAATTGGTGAAGTACTGAAGTTGAATTATAATGTTTGCAATTGCAATTTGTTTAGTTTGTTTTCACTTTTGAAATGCAATGGTTAAATGCTTTTTCCTCCAGTCCTTCCGGTAGGAAACTCCTATTTGATCTGAATTCTGGTTGTTCACTTGTTCTGTAATTGGTTCATCATTGCAATGTACTTGTCCTGTTCTGTCTTCTGTTATGATATGACTAGACACAAGCTTTGGAATTTCATAGCAAATTAATAAAAAAAAAAGTGCATGTTATACAGTAAATCACATAGGATCAATAAATAAAGCTATTAGGTTCTTTCACCTCATCATGTGTTTGTTTCATCCCCTTCATCTTTTGTGGATTGAACTAGCTATGTTTGTCGAGGGATCTTGAGTCATACCGTCATTTGGTTGAATATTATGCGGTTTTGCCATACGGCCTTTCTTATTCATTTGGCTATTTACTCGTGAATTTTGAGATAAGATATTGTCACTCGTAAAGTTGTTCGGCTCAATATTTAGCAGATGTAGTCAAGGGCCCAAGCTACAGTAACGCACTACAAAGTGGAATTAACATTTCTTCAGAAATAGGTTGGTTAACTACTGATAGACTATTGGTAGTTGTATTTTAATTACATAGCTCCATTGCTTAGAGGTTAGGATGGAGGTAGGAACAGCCATTTAGTTAAAAAATGGTATGATTCAACCTGCTATATCCTGATTTTTCGAAGAATGGAGGTAGGAACAGTCATTTAGTTTTAAGAGGCTATGATGGGGGTAGGAGCAGTCAATGAGCTCTGTATTTGCTTAAAGAATAGAGGGCAAAATAAACTCATTTGAAACTACATGAAAATTCCTAGGACTACTTGAGAAGCGACTTAGTATTTAGCATAAAGGATTGGGAGCCCATTGTCAAGTACTTCATTGATTTTCCATTGCTATTAGGTGACAAGAAGTGTTGATAATGCGCATGGTCAAGTCAGTCCGCAGGAAGAGAAGACTATCGATGCTTTGATAAAAGCAAGGTCAACCTTTTCATAACTCGAGACTTAGGTTGACCTTTCTCTTTCTATCTTTTTTGTTTTGGAACACGTACTTTTATGCTGCTTCATCGTAGTACCCCTTGTTGTTTTCTTAGTAGGCGTAGGAGGTGGCCCTTGGGACACGATGAGGGAGTTTGATGATAACATCCCCGATCAAGCCTTTGTCAATTTTAAGGTTCCCACTAGTTTGTCCGTTTGAATATTGACAATACAGCAAGTGTCCATGTCTGCATTTTGCTGAAATTCAGTAGTTTAGGTAAAAAATTAACTCTTATACCACAAGTATTTTGGACCAAGACTTTAACCTCCAGTTACTAAAACAAATATGTTTTTTTTTTTTTGTTTCTTTAACAGTTGAGGGATGGGGAATGCTTCAATAAGGGTCCCTCTCCCCCCACCTCGTTACAGTGCAGCTTCTACCTGCAATAGCTCAAAACTATACAACTTAAGCACTTTTCAGCAAAGTACCCCTCCCTGCCCTGGATACAGCAATTAAGACTGCTCCATCTTCAAGTTTTGATCAGGTTAGTATCTCAATCAATATTCTTGCTACATCTATTCCTGCTACATCCTATATTGTAATATAGTAGAAGACCGACTGCATTTGATTTTGGTAGTGCACAAGATCATATTGCATAATAGATGGTGGTTTGTTTGTTTTTTTTACAAATTGTCATTTTAGTGGAGTATCCCACGGTTCTGCTTTGGGTTACGGACTATGAAGATCAATATTAGATTTTGGTTGTGGATTCTACGTGCAGCGAGTTGAACTTTTTGTTTGGATACATTTTGTTTAATATTACATGGTTAGTATACTGTTGCTTCGATTTTTGGTTCTACGTGCAGCGAGTTGAACTTTTTGTTTGGATACATTTTGTTTAATATTACATGGTTAGTATACTGTTGCTTCAATTTTTGGTTTTTTCCCTTGTTGTCGTTCGACGTGTCATTATTTTGCACTCTAGGGATTTGGATATAATTTGTTTACTAAATAATTGGTGGACAATTCTAATTATTGGAATTTTTAGTTTCCTATTAATTACAGCACGTTGGCAAATGTGGATGTAATGATCGTTGGCTTCAATTTACAAGGAATGAAAATGGGAAAAGGATTGTAGCAGTTTTTGGGATTTCAGCTTTTAGAATTGGTTACCAAGGTGTATTATTTCCTAGTTTTTTTTTTATAAAAAAAACAACTTTTATTGCCGACTAAAAAATTAGTCGCTGATTGTTATTTTCCAATTTTTTTTTTAAAAAAATCTATTATTGCCGACTAAAAAAATTAGTCGCTGAATGTTATTTCCCAGTTTTTTTTTTAAAAAAAAAATCTGTTATTGCCGACTAAACAATTAGTCGCCGATGAGTGTTAACATTCCCCGACTAAAGTTTAGTTGGTGATAGCCTGAACATTTACCGACTAAATTTTAATTTCCGACTAAACACGATGGTCGATAAAAAAGCAAACTTTAGCCGACTAAATATTTTATAGTCGGCAAATACATTTGCCAACTCTCTTCCGTCAACCAAACTGCCGACTAAATTATTTAGTCGGGAAATCCTTTCGCCGACTAAAAATCTCACATTTGCCGACTAAATGGTTAGTCGGGAATGGTGAATTTTCTTGTTGTGCCATTCTCTTCCTCGAAAAGAAACTTCCCATGACGTATCATACGTTAGTGTCACAACACTGGGCCCCACAGGTAACCTATTTCAACACAGGGCCCCATAAGTTACCTTTGCCATCACCATGGCTCAATTCACAATACTCACACTTTCAACACTTTACCATTTTCCATTTACTTATCATCGTCTATATGATTTACTACTCGTAATCACCCCGGGAACCTATTTGTCCAATCTACTGCCACAACAAAATACCACACGGTTCAACATTTCAACTAAAAGTATTAACATGCTAACAACACATAACCATGCGATAAAATTTATTCTGCCATAGAATTAATCATGCGAGTAACAAAATAATATTCAGTCAAGCAATTAATTACTACACTTAAAATTAAGTCTACATCTCTCGTCTAGAAATTTTATAAAATATTTCTACTATTTAAACATTATCTTTAACTCTCATATTATTCATAAATTTTACAAACTAATTTTTTATTGAAAAATACTTATTACTAAATTTAGTATTTACTAACTATATTAAATATTAATATGAGATTTTTATAACAATACAATTATGAGAGGCTATTCTATTTATTAGAGTTAAAGATTAACTAATATATAATCTAAAATATTTTTTGTTTACAATCTAAATAAATTTTTACTAATAAAATATTCTTGTTAATATTTCATAAATATTTATCTACCCCAATAATTTATTAAACACGTAAACGTCCACTCAAATACAAATTAGCAATGCATCATCAATAATAATTTCACCACCAAACACTTGTTAAACGATCATAAATTTTCACAGGGTATAACACTAATCATTCCAGCACAATCGGACTGAATTTTAATATAAATAGGACTAAAAATAAATTAACAATTTAACAGCAGGTCATCATCTTTAATAAACTTTAAATCTAAGTCTTAACTCCATTAAAATGCAGATTAAAGTTTTGGATTTCCGGAAAACTACCTCAAACGCGATTCTAAGTCCGAATAAGTGTTGTACGGTGTCTGTAGATCGCCGTGGTGGTTTTGAAATCTCGAGGCAGCATCCTGTGGCACTCCGACAGGGCCCGCAGCGGCGGTGTGCCCATGAAACTCACAGTGTGCACACACCTACGGCCACAACTCTCTCTCTCCCCCCCTCTCTCTCTCTCTCTATTCTAGACTCAACAATAGAATTGGAAGTGAAATAATATGCTGGTGTTCAATTTTCGGATTTATGTGGGTATGTATAATGAGAGAGAATAAGGTAGTAAGAATGTGAGAGGATAAGTGTAGAAGTGGTGGAATGGGGAAGGAGAGTGAAGGAGATGGATACTGATAATGATAAAAAGGATAGGGGACAAGTGCCACGTTTGGGGGGGTTTTCAATTCAAATGTATGTGGACGCATGTATGTACATGGTGAGAATGTATCTGGACGCGTGTATGTATAAGATGAGAGAGAGAGAGAAGTAGAGAGTTAGTTTGATTAAAGTTCTACCTAGGGTTTAGATAGGAAAGATAAGAGATGAATATAAATCCCTGATTCCCTGTATATCTAAAATTTAAATACATATCTTATACAATAGTGCAAATAATATTAATTGTACACATAATAATATATTTTAATTATTCAATCTAATTAATTATTGAATTAAGAATTTAACAATATAAATTTGTATTAAAAAAAATTGGGTCAAAAATCCGGGTCATTCCAACACCTTTTTATACAAACGATATTTTAAAGCATAGTACGTTAAAAATGTAATGAAACTTAATTATCTTAATTACTAGTTTACTTAGTGAAATAAAGCAAATGAAGCTTTAGAAATTTATAGAAAGAACATATTTACTTGGTCAACAGAACTTAACAACCTAAAGAGTCCTCAGCCAAAATCATAAAACATTACGTGTGTTTACTTACTTGCTAAATTATTATTTGTTATACTTGATACCCATTGAAATGTATCATTTTTATTAGTTATGTTGTTATTGATGAATCATGTTGTACGTGCTAGATCGGACTTTAAGTTCATGAGTTAGTTTGGAGTAGAGATCACACATAGACGATTATTAAGTTGAAGGAAATAAAAAAAAATGAGAGATGATGTGATGGGATCTGAGGAGGTTATTCTACAGAGTTTTATTGATGTGAAGAGTGGTTAGCCAAATGAATGATGTTTTAATGGGATTCTTAGGGGTTATCCAGTGGAATCCAAACCTGTTGGAGGTTATCCACAAAGTCCAATTTGGAGAAATAAAGCCAGGGTATAACAGTTGATTGTTGGTTTAAAACCTTAGGGTATGACATTGCGTGATTGTTCTTTATGAATAAGAGATAAAATGTGGTGTTATATTATAGTATGTACTCCCGAGGTTACGGTTAGTTCTTTGTGGGCTAGTGGTTACAGTTAATTTCCTGAAAAATTCATCCTTGTGAGGCAGTTGATGACTCCGACTAAGTAAATAATTTAGACAGTTTCATCTGGGTTCCCGGTTAGGACAAGGGGAGCAGTATGACGCATAACCATAGTCCTAACGGTTAAAATGGGAGCATGTTTCTCAAGATGAGATCCAAGAGAAGAAGATAAGTAAAGGCTAGTTAGCATTCCTTTTTTTACCATTTGTAACCCTTTTTTTTTTTTTTGGCTTTATTCATGTGAACTTGCTATTATTACCCCCCCCCCCCCCCCCCCCCCCCCCCCCCCCCACCCCCAGTGTGGAAAAAAATGAAAGCTAAAATAGTAAATTCACATTAATAACGACGAGAAAGGGAGTTTCACTGCCCAACGTTAAATACGATATCCGAAAGCCTAGTATCTAATCGGTCGCTCAGTTTCACCGACCTATCTTTGCTTTCGTCTCTCTCTCGATCGATCTACCTCCGCCGCCTTCTCTCGCTTCCAATCGACCTCTGCCTTTTTCATCGAGGTATCTCTCTCTCTCTCTCTCTCTCTTGTATATATATGTATCTGTTCGACTTTAGAGACATAGGTATACCTCTCTCTAAATATCTACGAGCATATGCGTAGGACACGTATATATACGGCTCGGCACATTGATATAAACATACAGTTTTTGCTGTTTCTCCGGTCTCCATGTCCCAATTTTTTTTAGAATTTCCGTGTTCGTATCCGTGGCGGTGCTAACATAGTGTGAGAGTGGATGTATCAGGTAGCATGTCCACATTTTCTTAGAGTTTGGTAGTGCTCAGTAAAATGATGTATACATGTATTTGTTGCTGTATCCCCTGCCGTGTGCATGTCCCGATTTTCATAGAATTTTCCATGTCCGTGCTACATAGAGGATGAGACACTTTGTGCTTGAAGATATGCTGTATTTTGGCCATCTAAGGGTGTAATTTTGTTCTTATGTATCTGTTGTTCTATGTTTCTAGTTTGAACTCTTGAACTCTGAAATTCCGATGTACGGAAGGATTTTTTTTTTAATCAGGTAGCAATAGAAGAAAAGAAGACAAGACCCATGTGGGCTTCCCTAGGTTTAAGGTTTTCATTATGAGCAATAGAAGAAACGACTCGCGTGACTTTCGTTCGATGCGTTCACTTGGCCCATGTGGGTTTAGGTTTAAAATTTTCATTATGAG
This sequence comes from Rhododendron vialii, assembly GCF_030253575.1. Lineage (NCBI taxonomy): Eukaryota > Viridiplantae > Streptophyta > Magnoliopsida > Ericales > Ericaceae > Rhododendron > Rhododendron vialii. Next base: position 41,980,441 of record NC_080558.1, read on the forward strand.
CAATGTTAGATGGATTCTTCTATAAGTCCAACATACCCACATGGACGGTGGAGGATATAACAGCACATGTATTCGTGTTTGTGCTCACCGACGGGGCCTATCCGATTAGGTCTGACTAACACTTAATTGCCGATTACTAATTAATATGCACCAATTAATCGCTCGAAGGTGGCCGACCGCCCGACTAGTGACTTTTAGAACATTGGCTATATCGGGTGTTAGGGGTCACCAATGAGTCCTAATTTGCTTATGATGCTCTGTATTTTATAGGGATGTATCAACTCCACGTTAACAACTCATTTTACACTAGTGAATTATCACCTGCCAAATGAAAATAGAAGTGGTAAATGATTCTAAGTGGCCTCTCCACTTATAGTCAATTCTTTTGAGTATGCTTTAACATGCTATTAGGATTAGGTTTTGAGAGGGCTAGGCTTTTGAGGCTATTTGGAGGAAAATCTATTTTTTTTAGTTTGTGCCATAAGGGCACTTTACTTTTTTTAAAGTAATTTAACTTACAAAATCACAAGGCTCCAAGAGAACACAAGGGGCATACCCCTTCACCTACAGCAAAGAAACTAGAAACAAACCGAAAACGAACTCAACTCCTGCCTAAGCGCTTGGCCTTCTGCAAAATGTTTGTACACATTACACAATCACCGTTCGCTGCATGCCTCCTAATTCTCTGGTGGCACCCTTTCAATTCTCCAAGAACTCATCCTATCTCAAATGGCAGCGTCAATATTGCTGTTTAGAGTCTTGGAGTCTTTAATCGCATGATAGAAAATTTTCTGATTTCTCTCCTTCCATTTGAAGTAACATAGCAAGAAAATTGCATTTGAAATCTCAATTATAAATTATAAGTTCTATGTTTCTAAGTATATTGAGTTTGAAAATCTGGTTACCATTTCAGATTTGTGTCAAGTTTTGAACAAAATAAGAAAGTCCACAATTTATCATTTTAATTGCACAAGATGAATTTTTTATAGTTTCTTGATCCAGTACATTGAGAAAGATATTGCTGGAGGTGTTGATGTTAATGCTATCATTGATGCTTTTAACGACATGAAAGAGCGTCGAATGCAATTTAAGATGCCTCACTTTAAGAGAGAGATTGGGTAAAAATTTACCCTTTTGTTGGTACTTTGCGTGCATATCAGAAATTACATTATTGCATAGATTTTATTTTAATTTTTAAGTCAATAAATTTTCATTTGTAGTTCTTCCTATTTTTCTTTTATGTTTCCATATTTGCCGCTACTAAGTTAAAATCCTGGCTTCATCCCCGATTAGTCTAGAATATCTGTAATCTGTTATGAAACATCCACAAATTGAAAATTAAGGCAATCTCCTTTTAACCCCCTTAGCGACCGCAACCATTAGGGGGCAGTGATCTGAAACAACTGGAGCAGCAAACTAAGCCTCAAATCCAGTGAATTCCTCTTGCCGCATTTATCGTTCACCACGGCTGTATCAATTCTCTCTTCTTGTCACCCATTCCGCCATTCTTACATGACCAAGTAAACCAAAAGCCTTTGGCATTCATGTCATCAAGCCGAGTATCTATGATGGAGTTAAACTCAGCCGCAGCTTGGAGGTCAAAAGCACAACCATCCAGCTATTCATTAACTCCCGTTACAGAGTTAAAATCCCCCGAAGTATTCAAGGTTCATCCCTCAATGCACTGGAAAATCCAAAGAACTGCCTCCATGAAGATCCTCTTATCAACATGTTTATTTCATACCATAGACCATAGAAACACAATTTCCTTTCTGATTGCAGGTGTTCTACCCCAAATGTGTTGCAGGTCAGAACCAATCAAATTAACTGAAAACTCCTCAGGAAAAGAGCCCTAGCGACCACCCCAGAGCCAATGCTATGCATATAAGACCAACACTAAGGGAGATAGTTAATAGCTATTGACATCAGATTATCCAATCTATTTTTTTTCCAGCAAAACCCATAATGGACGACTTATTAACCGTGATGAGTTTCCTCACCTCGAGCTGTTAATTGGGGTCATTAAGGCCCGCACCAGTCCTGCAGCGTAATTCCAATCTTTTCTTAGACTTCCCCCCTTATTTTGAAGGAACTTTGGCACATTTATTCTCAGCTCCACCAGTGGTAGGAACTGAAACTTCAGCTAGAGAGGGAATCCCAGCATTCTTAAGCTGGCCCCTATCACCGAAATGGAAATTAACGTCATCCTCAATATCCAGCATTTCATCCAATCCCAAGGTAGCAACAAGATCAAACTGCATAAAATCTACATTCCCCAAGGGCTTTTTTTTTTTTTTTTTATCATCCATTCCACAAGGCTTTGAACCTACTTTCTGACTGTTTGCCTTCTGAGGAATACCATTCATTCATCCTAGCAACAGGCCTAGAACCCATGCTTGTACTGTTATGGATCACCTAAGTAACCCCCCAGCTTCATCCAGTGGTTGAGGCACAACCTGAGCACTCACTGTATCAGCAGTAGTCTTTTGCCATAAGTACCTCCATATTGTGCTAAGTAGGATTCAGCATTGGGTTTGAGTCAAGGATTGAAAAACTTCCTGGCCATCAGCAGAGGGCCGATCAATCTCAAAACCCGTGTTAGTACATTGGACCATCTCAAACTCTGCAGCATTTCCAGAATTCTGAGGTAAAACATCTCCACTTTGTGATACCCAAACCTTCTCGCCAATCCTTGGGTTGGGACCCTCTCATTCTCAGCATCTTGAATACAACCATGACCAAAAACCTTGCAAGACAAGACAGTGGCTTGCATTGATACTTGACAGGGATCAGCATACAAGTCCCATTAGCAAAGTGAACATCAACAGATTGAGGTAAGAAATCTTCGAACCCAACTTCAATACAAATCCTAGATAGCTGAGTCTTTTCCAAGATTCAGTCATATCATCTGCATGGAGAGGTTTACCAACAACACTTGCTGTGTAACCCAACCCGTGTTCATTCTACAGCTGCAATGAGTGATATAGAATTGACCCGAAATAGGAATCATAGTTAACTGTTCCTTTCGAAATTCATACAAGCTTGCCAATGTTTAAGAATCATGGATCCACCACCAAAATTCCATGTGCCAGCTTCCTTCAATATTCTAAAAGAAGAATCATTATCAAGATTCAAGATAGAAGAACAAGAGCCCTTGTTCAGTTCAAAGGACATCAGTTTTACCCAATCTTGCCCAGATTTCATGGCAATCTTTTTAACAGCTAGGAGTGGCAGTTTCCTATCAAGGAAGTACCCTACTACACCTCGTTTCCACTTTAGAGCGCCTTCTTCAAGAGTTGAGGAACACATGCTTGATTATTCCTGATCTCAGGAGGAAAATATTGAAAACACATGAGGATTGTATTCCTTATGATTTAACATGATATCCTTCCAAACAGTACGACTTGTACCAATACCCTAGCTATTAGGGTTTCCAACACCATTACTACTACCAATCACCAATAGTCTCTTTCTCACGTAGTTTGTTATGCAAATTCCCAATCTCTGCATTGAGAGGTCTCATATGTTTCACACTAGGTCCATTAGATTTCTTGTTACTCAAATACTTTGTATTCCTTATTAATCACAGTAGCCTTCAAGTGCACTTCACTTTGTTTCATTGTGATACTTATGTGTTGGATTTGTTGTTTAACTCTCCACATGTCAACCAGGGGTCGGACATGCACAATTAAACTGGCGGGCGTCCAGCGGTGTATGAAGACTTGCCTTCTTAATCTCTATTGCCACCCCGCCCCAACCTTAGCTGAGGGGAAAAGTCTGACATATCTGGTTTGGTAATGACATAAACTTGTTATCTAAGTGGTACAAGAAAGGTTGAAGTGAGAATATTATCCATTCTCTACATTCATGTCGATTACCTAAATACTTAAATACGTTTTGGACCATTGAACATGGGATCAGATCGTGAACTGGTTGGACCGTAGTCCAAGTTTTGATTGGGTGTAACCCTAGGCAACCCTTTGGCATGTAAACCTTCTTAGACCTGTTCAAACCACGTGAACCTCCGGCTCGTTTCAACTGTGAAACCAGACCAGGTCGCTCGCTAAACCCACACTTACTTGAAAGGGAAAAATCTTGCCAACTCTGTATGGTGAACGCCCCGAACATGCAGCCTCGGCCTTGACGTTGTAATCCCTAAGCACTGGCCATCTGTATCCTTGTTAACACTGATTACTAATTTTTGTTTATTTGTTCAAACTTGTATGACAAGAGTGCATCTAATTGCCTCAATTCCAAAGAGATGGTTTAACTTCTAAGTGCCATGAGTTTTCTTAGTATTATTATGAGGCCAAAAAGCATGTGATATTTTAGAAGGGCTTGATATTTTCAATTTTGGTTTTATGCTGGTTTTGAGTATTTATATGACGTTTTAGATTTTGCTAGTGAGTTGTGACACAGTACGTTGTCATGGCTTGATTCGGCTTGACCCAATGGTTCAACCAGTGAACTGGTCCCTTCCTTTTGGGTTCAATTTTCCAAATTATTGCATGTTGGACCAAGATAGCTTTGATATGTAAGTTCTCTAAACATCTGGGATAGAACCGAAAACAAAACATTTCAGCTATGACAGCTAAACCGTTTGATTGATGAAAGTGCATAAATATTAGGCGGACAAGGAAAAGTTGTAGAAATATAGTTTGTGTAGGTGTTGGAGTTGTTTTTCTTGAATGAATATTGTTGGTAGGAGTAGGACTTCTATAATGGTATGCACACAGATTAAACGGTTGTGTTTTATGAGTACTGGAGATTGGAGAGTATCCTGCTTTCCTAGCTAGTTTAGCTGACCCAAGATATTGATCATTCGACAATATTGACTTCCATTATGTGACCTGATTTGAGTTCCCCCAGTGATTTTCCACTTCCAGAATCATACCCTGATAAACTTTACTATATACTGGGAAGCCCTTCACTGGTTTCCCTTCTTTTATACCAATATATACTAGTGCTTCTTTTGCCTAGCTTTTATCATTTTGCTTATAAACAACGATGATTGCTTGCAGGGTACATTTTTCTGTGTTGCGTAGTCTATGGGTCGCTTAAGAAAGAAGTTCGGTGGGAATACTGCTGGAGCCTCCTCAGAACCATTATCATCTCAAAATAGAACTCCAAAATCATTGAAGGCCAAGCCTAAAATTTCAAGAAACACTCTGAACAAAGAGACTCCTCAGACTCGAGAGAAGAAAAAGAAAAAGAGTGTCTTGGGGAGCAGAAAACCAAGTGTCAATAACGAGGAAGAGGATGATAACAGTCGAAGTGTGATACAAAAGAGTACAACTGGTGGGCAGCGTAATAAAACGAACCAAGACAAGGGAGCTGGGTTGGAGAATGAAGAAAATCATGAACAGGGTGAAAAGAAGAAGGAGAAGCTTGGCGATATTGAAAAGAAGCAACAATTTGCTAAGAACAAAGAAAAGTGGTTCAAGCCGATCGAAGATGGTCAAATGAAGGAAGAAAAGCATGGTCCATTGGAAACTCGACAGATTGAAAAGCAGAAAGAGAAGCTTGATGGTTTGCAAAAGAAGCAACATTTTGATCAGAAGAAAGAAAGGTGGTTCAAGAAGACCGAAAACGTTCAAATGAATGAAGAAAAGCATGGTCAGTTGCAAAGCCAACAGAATGAAAAGCAGAAAGAGAAGCTCGATGATTTGCAAAAGAAGCCACATTTTGATAAGAAGAAAGAAAAGTGGCTCAAGAAGACCGAACATGGCCAAATGAATGAAGAAAAGCATGGTCAGTTGGTAAGCCAACAGAACGGAAACAATAAAAAGAAGCTTGGTGGTTTGATTTGCATGTGTAATGCAAAGACAAAACCGGACTGTTTCCGTTATAGCCTTATGGGTTTACCAATCGGTAACAAAGAGGTAGTGCTGGGCATCAAGCCAGGGCTCAAGCTTTTCCTCTATGATTTTGATCTCAAGCTTTTGTACGGGATCTATACAGCATCCTCTAATGGTGGCTTGAAACTGGAGCCAGCAGCATTTGGTGGGGGATTCCCTGCTCAGGTAACTTTCGACTGTGGCTGACCTCCTTGAATGCATGCATGTGCTTGCTTTGCAATTTGGTCATTTTTTCACGAGTATTTAGCTTTCAGGTGCGCTTCAGTGTTTACCAAGATTGTTTTCCCCTCCCGGAGAGTGTCTTCAAAAGGGCTATCAAGGAAAACTACGACAAAAAGAACCGGTTTAATACGGAACTTACAGACGTACAAGTAAGAGACTCTACAACCAGTTTTTTGTCAGTTCGATTATTAGTTCATGATTTGTGATATGTAAACTTCTTGTTGCAGGTTGAGAAGCTCACAGAACTTTTTAGGCCTGCTGAAGTGCATTTACATGCACCACCCTTGGGCCCCACCACAATGACAGCAGTTCAAGATTCAAATCTTCGTACCTACGATGAAGGTAGGAGGTACAGTGGTCAGCATCTTATGTACGGAAGTGTTCCTTCAATGGAGAGAGAAGATATCTCTCAAAATCATTTTCCTAGTGAAAATGAATATCGAACTTACGGTCTTCGTGGGGAACGACTGAAGTTCACTCCACCTAGTAGTCAAATTGCTCCTCCTTTGGAACCTCACTTGGATCCTGTAAGACAGCACCTTCTGATGCACCCAGGTTATCAATATACAGATGCTGCCCCTGCACAAGTACAGCTAACCACTCGTCATGATGCGCATATAGCGTCCGAAAACCAGACTTACGGTCTTTTTCCAGGACAGGAACTGCGGTCTTCAACTTCCCTTGCAGCGACAACTTCGGCATCTATTGTAGACCCTTACTCAAAGATTGCTTATACTTACCCGCATGGTGGTTCATATTTGGACTTGTATCGGCCACCTTCGGGGGGAGAGGAGGTACCTTTATTAGGATCTCATTCTTTCACTGGAAGGGTAGAATCTTACCTGACTGAGTCTACTCACTTGAGAAGGCCAGAAAATGTTGATACTGCAACGTTGTACTCAACCTATGCTTCCAATGCGTTATCCGAGTATAACCAAATTACTAAACATCAGGTAGTTGGGCCTCAATCTTCACTTGCACCAGTTTCGTCTCGCTACTCATTTGCAGGTCCATCTTTGTCGCATCGCTGACCTGTCTGTTTGTGCACTAGTTTTCTATATTTTTCTTTTTATGGTTGACACAGCTTGATGGCCAAGGAGCTTTATCATGTACCTTTAATTTAAGTTACCTTTGAATGATGTACGATTAATGGAAGTAGCTTTATCAGTTAATCCGAGTTGGACTCTTAGATCAACTTCTTCTCTCACATGTTCTCCTTTGAATTTTTTTATGTGGTATAGAACTCTGATAGAATGCTAGGGGGATTGCCATGGTGGACAATGTTACTATTGCAGCATAGCTGTGTGTGCAGACCGGAAATTCCTAGGGTCGATATTAATAGCTTTCAGCCTACTTTGATAGTCGAAGGAATGGAATTTGTTCCGAGGACAAGACCGAGTGTCCGTTGGTGATCTTTATCAGGTAGAGTTATATCGCCATTGGAAATGCTTGATGCTTGTTGGGGCTTCATTGGCGACCGTGGTTTGCACTTGACGGTCGGGAAATTTTTTCTTAGAGGTGCTCGTCCGTGCTTTTCATGCTTGCTTTCCGACGTGTAGTTTGTTTGTTGCCTCCCGTATGCAGAAGCACACGAGCATGCCCAAAGTGCTTAGACAGAATGAAGCTGGTAACTCATCTCTCTCCACCTAGTGGTGAGTTTGGTGACCAACGTTCGAGTACCACGAGAGGCGGGGCTTTGGGGGCCAGGGCTATGGATAGTCTCTGGACTCTCTTGCTAACTTTAACACCCCACTAACCTCGCTAATGTATACAATATTGACAAAAAGAAGAAGACAGAATGAAGCTGAGCTGTGCAGACTAGCATTCCGAACAGATATTTCAAAGCATTGTGACGACTGCATAACCTTTGTTTTACTTCACGAACTATTTGGACGAGGATGTTTTCTAGATTTTCTTGTTTATAACAGTTATCTTGCGACCTTCGTGCAAAACAGGAGACGTGGATGACGTCTCTAGTCCGGTCTTTTTTAGGAGCTCAGCAGATGCAGTTATAGTGATAAAACTTAGATACAAATTACTTGGTGTGTCCATGAGACCTGTTCGCGGGGTCTCCTTACCCCATCGAGGCTGTCGTCGCGGCGCTGCCACGTGTTGCCTGCTCACTGGTGCTGCGTGTCCTCTTTTGACTGGACAGTCAATTTTTTCAATTGTGTCGTGTGTCACTTTACTATCGCGAGGTGTCGCCTTCTGATAGAATGGTCTATGCTCGAACCAAGGTCAACTGAAGGGATATTGACCTTCCCTACAACCCTCTTGCTGGTTTGGCGATACTCCACGTACGATTACCACTAAATCCAATTTGTTCATTCTAGACAATAAGTTGGCCTTCATTCACATCCCCACTTTCGTTGTAAGCCTTTTCTTTTCCCAAAGCCTAAGTCAATTGAGAAGCATCACCTTGCTTTCTAACTTTCACGATGATTTCAACAAAAGTAAGTCTTTTCGCATAGACTTATAGCACAAAAATCGCGCACAGATCCGTGCGTGGGGCCCACTCCGGGCTCCACACAAACGATCCAAGCCGTTCATTAAATGTAAAACATTTTTTCAAAGCCCCTTGGGCATCTTGAAAGTGAAGCATATTCCATGAATATGATATCGATCTAGTGTGATGTATGGATAATGAAACGTTAAATGATTAAATCGAGCACATATAAGTATTAGATTGAGCTGATTTTTCGCGAGAGCCCTTGAAAAAATGTTTTACATTTAATGAATGGCTTGGATCTTTTGTGTGGAACCCGTAATGGGCCCGACACAATAATTTGTGCGCGATCTGTGTGGAATTCTCTGTGTGGGTAGCATGGTTATTTCAACAATTCAACGTCCCACTAGGCGTGCCAACAAATATATATTTGGCTATGCTCATGTGTCGATCAATATCTGATCAACTTATTTTTTAAGATGATTGTTCTTGTCGACAATTTGTATGATATAAAGGAGTCCGATCATTGAAATGGTTTTGAAATAAGGCCTAAAAATGGACCCTGTCCAATGGGAAGCCTAAGATGTCACAATCTGAAAATCCGCATGGAATTATATTTTACTTGTCAACATTTTTATATGAAAAATCGAGATCGGGGTTAGTCTTAAAATATTTTATGTAGGTTACGGTATATACTTTTAGAATTTTTTGAGACAAAAACTCGGACTGCGCGGTCGGAACGGGACTCGTTTTCGCATCCACCTGAGATTTCCCAACCATCGGCCAAATAAGGAAACCAATCGTCAGCCAAATAAGGAAACCAATTATAGGGGTGGGTCCCACCCCACCGTATCCCCACCCCATTATCTCGAGAAATCTTTGAGTGCCGGGTGGGACGACGTGGGCATGCTCATATGGTGCCCGAACAATTTATTCGGGCCGTTTAAAAGTGTATTAGATGACCTCGATTAAAACACTCTCGGTCCTCTCATTCCATCACTCTTTCTCCTTTTTTTGTCTCCTTTTCCTCTCTCCTAATTTGAGTCGTCCAAAATCGAAATGAACGACCTGAATGCACGGGTGGTCACACCCGATACCCACGGCACTGAAAAATTTCACTCGTATTTCAACCATTATCCCCACCCCATTATCTCAACCAACACCAAACCCCATTATCCCCAGATTCCCCACCCCATTACTTCAATAAAAAATTGGCCTAGGGTCCACTATAGCCTACTTTTAACCCATTAGGTCCACTGATCAAATTTGAAACCCACTAAGTCCACTAATATGTATTTGATAAGGCATAAAGTCCACTACATTTTAAAAGGGAAATAATGCCTTACAAATTTACCCTCCAATTCAAATCTCTTCCTTTTACCCCATTATCTTACGTTTGAAATCACTCACGCGAAGATCTCGGGAAATAACGGTTACGCTGAATAGAGCGATAGAGAGAAAGAGGAGTCTCGCAAAAATCGATTGATCTCGCATAAATTTTCTCCGGTGATCCTCTGTCGTCTCCCTGTGTTGATCCAAGCAGTATCGCCTCCCTCCATCCCGGGTATCTCTCTCACTCTCTCTCTCTATCTCTATTGTTTCTCTCTGTTGATGGTGTCGGCACTCTCTCTCTCTTGGGTATCTCTCTCATTCTCTCTATGGTCTCTGTCTCTCTCTATTTCTCTCGTCTCTCTCTGTCGTCTCTCTCTCACTCTCTGTCTCTATATACAACGTTATATAAGTATCTATAAGTATAACAACGTTTTACTTATATAACGTTATATAACTTTCTATATTAGCCTTTCCAGATACTATGGATATAACGTTAGTGTTCTTATATAACGTTTTTGAAACTGATATAACGTTATTGGTATTATATAACGTTATATAACATTGTATATAGAGTGACGAATTACTTATGACATACGCAAATATATGACCATATATGTTTGAAACTTTGTCATCTTTTTGATATATAACATTACTTATCGGTTTTTGTTTTTGTTGTGTATTGTTACATGTGCAGTTGTTATGGATTCAACAGTCATGTTTATTTGTAAGTATGGGTTGGAGATTTTTCCGGTGAGGTTATCGGGTGGTGGTAGGTTGGAGGATGTCTTAAGCAGCATTTGTAATAGGTGGAAGAATCTGTCGGTAGGGAGGTTTTCTGTTTCATATGCTTATGAGGATGGTTTTTGTGTTCTTCAGAATGAATCTGATTTTGAGAATATGATTTTTTTGCTTAGTAATTGTGATCGCATAAATGCAAAGGTTGACGAGAATGAACCTAGTAGCCGGTTAATTGTTGGTAGTACTATTGATGAAATGGATGATGTTGATGAAGTTGTTGATGATGAGGTAGAATATGTGGATGGAATGGACCCCGCAGAAAAGTATTGTAAACATACGGAGACTAGGTATTTGACTGAAGCTTGGGCTAATTTGATAGAGGGTGTCGGACAAGAGTTTCCTAAAGGTGTGAAGGAGTTCAGGGCTGTGTTGGCTAAATACGCGATTGAGAATGGCTTCATGTATCGTTTCGTGAAAAATGATTTACTTAGGGTTACTGCTGTTTGTGTTATTACAGAGTGTGAATGGAAGGTGCATGCTATTTTAAATAGGACCAATGGTGCATTTCATATTAAGAAGTGTCATAATGAGCATAATTGTGGGTCAACATACCGAACCAATAAGCATAAGCGTGTGTCATCCCGTCTGGTTGCGAATGAGATAGCAGGGATTGTTGAGAAAAAACCCAAGACTTCTCCAATCGACATGCAGGATTGGTTTACGGATAAGTATGGTCTTGATTTGTGCTATCATAATGCTTGGTTAGGTGTGGAGAAGGCAAGGGGGGAATTGTATGGAGATTATAAAGGTTCATTCGATAGGCTTCGGTGGTACGTTGAAGCTGCGAGGGCTACGAATCCGGGGAGCGTATTGAGGCTAGAATCTGATCCTGTAACCAAAGAGTTTTCACGGCTATTTGTGTCGTTTGATGCTTGTATCAAGGGTTTCAATTACTGTCGGCCTTTTCTGTGTCTTGATGCCACCCATTTGAAAGGTAGATTTAAAGGAACACTCCTTGTAGCAACAGGGAAAGATGCAAATCAATGTATGTTTGTGTTCGTTCTTTATGTTATATCCTTATATATTATATTTCATTTGTACATTTTTTATTATATAACATTGTATGTTCTGTTATGTGAAGCTACACATGAAAGAGGTTTGCATATAACGTTATACGTTTATCATTCATGTGCAGGTTTATTCCCTATAGCTTATGCAATTTGTGATGCTGAAAATGATGCTAATTGGTCTTGGTTTCTTGGCCTTTTGAGGAGTACATTGTCCACTCGTCCTGTTACCTTTATTACTGATCGTAACGCAGGTCTTGTCAACAACATTCCTGTTATGTTTCCTGGTTGTCATCATGCATACTGTCTTTATCACCTACAGTTTAACTTGAAGGATCACTTTCCTGGTCGGTTTAGGAAAGGTTTTCGAAACAGGCTCGTAGAATTGTTCAACAAATGTGCATATGCTTCATCGGTGTCGGTTTACAAAGCTGCGGAGGAAGATTTTTACCAATTTGGTGGGGATAAAGCTAGGACCTTTATTGCGAGTGTCCCTAAAGAGCATTGGAGTAACGCGTATTTTAAAGGTCAATGGTACGGTGAGATGAGCTCTAGTGCTGTGGAGTCGTTTAACAATTGGATTCTTAAAGCTCGGGAAATGCCTGTTTTTTATTTAGTTGATGAACTTCGTCGCAAAATTATGAAGCAAATGGCAGATAGGAGAGTAAAGTCGATAAAATGGAATTCAGTTATTTGTTCGAATATGGATAAGAAGTTAGCTCGATTTATCAAGAAAGGAAGGTCGTGGAGGATCATTATGTCGAAGGGTGGTTTGTACGAGGTGCGTTGTCTTCCCCCTAAGGTAGTGTCTGTTGAGGAAAGGACGTGCTCTTGTGGTAAATGGCAGTCTACCGGTTTCATTTGTAGGCATGCTGCAACGGTTATTATAAAAGCTTGCGGAGGGGAAGGAACTTTGGTGGACCACATAGATCCGTTATACCTTGTCGATGCGTATCGTCGTGCATACGAAGAACCCATATATCCAGTTGTAGAGAGTGACATTCCTGATTTTACAAATGGAGGTGAACGAGTTATAAACCCTCCACGGAACAGGCGGCCAGCAGGTAGGCCCAAAGTTAAACGCATTCGTTCAAGGGGTGAAGATTCATATACTAGGCCAAATAAATGTGGGACGTGCCACAAGGCTTCAAAGCACAACCAAAGAACATGCAAAGAGCCAAGTGATATATGAGGCAAGGATTCAAATATGAGAATAACGAAGAGATTATGATGAAGAATAGAATAAAGTTGGGGGGGTTTTAGTTTTTTTTTTTTTCCTTATTCATTTTTAAATATTGAAGTTGTTTTGTTTGGATTATGGATAAATAAAGAGTTTAATATTTTGTATACATGAGTTTTGCACAGTTTGTTCTCCTGTTCAGGTACACTTGTATATAACGTTATTATAGTTATATAACGTTATATAACATTATGTATGGTTTCTTTTAAAGTTACGTATGTCATACTCAATTATATGACCATATATGTTCGTAATGTTGTCAATTTTTTTGATAACTAAATCATTACCAAGGTTTAAAGGGATGTTTTGTACATGAAAAGTTACGTTCCTGACAATTCATTGCAAAACTTGACAACATTATTTGGCTCATTATTTGGTTTACTGGTGGTTGGTCTTCATCAGTTGTATGGAGATACATCCTTTTTTTGGACAAACCAGCTTGCAAAATCAAATTACACATTCTGTTAATAGCATTACAGCATGACTTGGACAGCATAACAGCAGAGCTTTACACATTCCGCTTTACACATTCTATTACAAAAGCCTTTGGAACTTCAGATGTGGTTAAATTGGACAGCATAACAGAATCAAAACAGAATGTAAACATGAAGAAAAACAGCAGCAACCTATTAATAAGCAGGAGCATTAGCAGCTGCAACCCTTCTCAATTATATTAAACTGTACCAAAATATCATCAACAGCTGTACAAACATAACTGTACTAACATAACTACAGTAGCAGCATTATTACAGCCCAAAAAAGTTTGTTTAATATAAACCATATAAGATAGGATTTTGTTTACAAGTCAGTGGTCAAGTCAAACTTCGTTTGGAATGAACCATCCAAGAGTTTAGTACCATGTAAGTCCAATCTTTCTTCTATCTTTACACAAAACTTAAAACCACATTTGTTTTGAGCACACCATCTCACTCCCCATATCAGAAACAATCTCATCATCAGCTCACTATCCATCTCTTGATTGGTCATTGCGATCCCTTCCTCATCCGTCTTGCTTCCCATTTCTTTATTGTCTAGCTTCTACCTTCATCGTTCAAAAATCGAGAGACTAAACTAGCTCTGAACTGATCAATTTCAGACTTCGGCAATGTTTTTGGGATTGGCTCAAGGTGCGCCATTAGTTCCATGAGCATGCATACGATAACCCCACAATCAACCCTGCATAGTTTCGAGGCAAATAAATATGATAAGTTTATTTTGAGTTCTTGACAAACTACTGTATGTAGGAGTTTTGAAGCTTACGATGTATTTAGTTGTTGTGGAGCATTTTTAGGTGAGCATATTGGAGCATCGAACTTCTGGTCTTCAAATAGAACTTCCGTATCGGTACTTTGGTTATTCAGCTCAGCATGCCTGGCATTCATGTAATTCTCCACGTATTTTTTCTACATTTGGAAAGCACAACATTAGTGGTGTTGATATTGTTCGTGATTGAGAGTATGAGTATTTGTGTATATGGTATTGGTGAGTGTACCACAACGGTAGCGTCTTTCAGAATTGGATCACTGCCGTCTTTCTTCTTCAACGAATTGTAGTGCATCCAGTTCTTTTTCCTAACATCAAATAACAGAATGGTCCAATGGTATGGTGTAAATCTTAGCGGTTTGTTCCCGCTGCCATTCATAGGGAATACCAAGTACCGATAGTATTTAGACCCATGTTGCTGGACGTTCTCAAACACACGATGAAGCTTTGCGTCTAGCAGAACTGTTCTCATGTCGCTTTTGTTGTCGTGCAGTATAGTCTGATGCATTGGAAAATCTTATAAGGACAGTAGATAGATAATCATGCATGTAATTCCAAAAAAAACATATAGCAATAACTTACTAGAGTTAATATGAGTGCAATGTAAATATCATGTAATTCAATATTACCATGTGAGGTTATATTATATAACGTTATAAAACGTTATATAAGATTACATTCATAACCCAAGTTTAAAGGGATGCTTCGTAAATGAAAAGTTATGTTACTGACACGTCATTGCAAAACTTGTATTTGGTTTTTATCAGTTGTATTTTATGACGTTAATGTACTTTATGATTAAGTAAGATTATGAAGTTCAACTGAGTTAAGATGTATAAAACAACAGAACAGCTGTGTGCATAGGAAAACAGAACATTACATCTGATGCACACAACAGAACAGCAGCAGCTTCTTAATTCCAGCAACGTTTATATAACCATATATACGAAGTAAATCAGGTGACATTATGATACAGAGGCACAGAGTTGTACGAAATATCAGATTCCAGTTTTATAAGACACCATTTTTACTTAAAAACAGTAGCTAATACAGAAAACTAGTAATAAACAGGAGCAGTAGCAGTTGCAACCCTTCTCAATTAGATTTTAGTACCAAAATTTCTGCAACAACTGGAATAACATAATTGGACTAACAGAACTACAGCAGCAGCAGAATTACAACCAAAAATATTAGACAGATAATCATATACAACCTTAAATAAGCAGGCATTTACGAAGTAAAGTAGATGTTGCTTACCCAGATTGTACATGGGAAATATGCAACGTTACCATGGTTAAGGTTATCTTTATCCAGTTGGATTGTTAACATACGAGCGAGACCGTCGATCATCTGCATTAGTTTCCATATTTAAGAACAGAATCGACCAATACCCAGTTTTGATATGTATTTGCAGTATGATATAAGATATGATTTCCATACCCAGTTTGAGACGTCCCCTCCTTGCAAGAGTTTCATTATGTCTTCCAGACGTACAACTTCTCTCGTCACATCATTGGTCCAGACAGTACAACTGTTATCACACATGTGTACCAAAAAACTATAAGAAAAAATGTACTTGAGATCATGTGATGCGCAAAAAAAATTGTACCAAAAAAGATTCGTCTCATAGATCATGTTGAAAACAGCAGCAAATATCATGTTATGCAATCTTTCCATATGAGGTTTTATTAGTTTAGTATTTTTACTTACGTGATATCAGCCTCAGAACAATCAACAATTTGTTGCAATAGGTTCGCATCGGTATTCGGGAGCAAGTGCATCAACGGTGCTTCACGTGGATTCCACTTTTGTTTCGGTATATTCTTTGCCCCCTTTTTCAATTCAACGTAGACATAATCATCTGATCGCTTCTCAACTCTGGTTAAAGTTTTTTTGACTCCTCTGGTCAGAGACGATGATTTCACTTTTATTTTGTTTCTTCCCCTTTTTCCTTTAGGTGTGTTGCATCCTAGTATACTCGTGTATGCCTCTACAGTCGTACTGTCCACTTTTGCATCTGGCACCATTATGTTATCTGGCCCACCCTCATCCTGGACAATTTCAAACCCCCCCGCTTCTTCTTCTTCTTCTTCTTTTTCTTCTTCGTCTTCTTCTTCTTCTTCATCTTCTTCTTCTTCTTCTTCATCCACTTTTGTAGCATTGGATTCTTTCTGACCCACATTTTGAACTGTCTGTTTTAAAAAAACAATCATCACTTATAATTGTTAACTTAATGCCTACATATATAAGCATACATATATAACCTAATATACATGATTATAAAAAACCATATATATATAACCTAATATATATGAGGTACCTGGTACATTTGTGTAACATTGTGTGTCACAAAATCATCAATGATATCTCCGACGACTTCCAGTTTTTCTTCAACAATGTCTTTATCTATGATCATGCCACCAATCTCTGTCTGTAAAGTAATGTTTACGTGTTCAAGGTGGTCTTTGTCAAACTGTGCGGAAATGCCTTCGAATCCTAAACCAGCTGTTGTGTTTTGTGGATGATTCGCAATCCTTCTCCTGAGTTCAGAAATTGTGGAATTTTTGTCCTCATTTTCCTTCTGAATAACAGAAATTATCCGATCCTTTTCCACATTTTCTTCGGTCAACTTTCTGATTATACCTCGGAGGGTTACCACTTCATCCTGCTCATCATCCGTATCCTCATCACTTGTATCCTCCATGACCTCGTCGACCGACTTGTCAACTGCTGTCTTCAACTTACTGGCCTTGACATCAGCATCGTGTTCGGGTACTTGGGAAAACCGATACAACTCTTCCTCCTTGTCGTATGGCTGCAACTCTGAGGATAATACCTTCAAAAAAATACCATAAACAATGACGTTTATAAATCACATGCAGCACCGAAACTGTTTTATAATTGATCAGCTATGTTCCTCAAAAAAACACATAACTCTATCTAATATTTACCAATTGCGGATCAAGAGAGTCCAAGTTGTTTGTACGTAATGCCTTGTTTAGGTCACCAAGCCTCCACTTGATGAACCTTGGTATGATTTGTGGATCTCCTTGTTTAATTATAGACACATGCTCACAGAGCCAATACTGTTTTCAAAATAAGGCACAAATTAGATTAAAACTTAACAAAAAATTGGAAAAACTATAAAAGTTAAAAAGTGGGAAGTTATTGTTACCATAAGCCCCATTACGCATCCTCCTACTTTTGTTGGTAAGGAAGAAGCCCTTTTGTTTAGTTCTTGGATGACATCTTCGGTGATGAATGTTGCCCAATCGTATGTGGTGCTATTATCCAAATATTCCACAAACTCCAAGTAACCCCAACTAACTCTCGCTTGTGTGTTTGCAAAAAATAATGTCCCTATTAACAAAAGGCATAGGACACGTGCCAAGTCCTTCGCATCCTGCAAAGTGTTGCCTTTAACAGCCTTGGTAAAGAATTCCCTTAGTACCGGAATTGTTAATATCCTTTGGCTTTTAGGACCTGGGCAAAGTCGATCAGCGAAGTCTGATTTCGGTACCCTTGGAGTTGGATTTAGTACAATCCTTGTAGGACCGGATTGTATTCCAAATATGAGTGTTACCTCTTTCGCCGTTATTCTCACAGATTTGCCACCCAATTTAAACCTCCCACTTGTCCCCTCATACTGCTTTACCAACTTTAAAACGTCGGTATCACTCTTCCGTACGTAGGCCTCATCCAGATTTGCTTCGACAATACCCAACAGAAGTTCAGCAAATGGTGTCTTCTTGATCTCCTGAACTTGAAATTGTGTGAATTGCCCAGTAGGAATACTCCTTATCAGTTTTACCACAGTGTTTAAAGTTGACCTACATAAAATACAAAAATTGTTAGAGATGATCACATGCAACCATATATATTTCAAATTATAACATCATATATTTCAAGTTATATTAAATATAACATTATATCAAAGTTAATATGCAACAAATAACATTTGTATGCTGTTGCAAATACAATGAAATTGATACAGATTAACATATATAACCATATGTATGGCAGGTTACAACAATACATATAACCTTTCAATATGTATGTAAATCATATATAACATTATATCATTGATAATATGCAACATCCAACAATCATATGATGGTGCAATATGATTAAAATGAAGCAAAAAATCATATATAACCATATATATTACAGGTTATAAACATATATATCCTTAAACATTACCGTATAAAATATATGACGTTATATCATTACGTTCATATCCATATTATCATGTAATTATACCTGTACTGAATGGCCCTCTTGTGTTCCACTTTTTCCTGCTTTGGACGGCTTGACGTGCCCTTCATTCCTTTTCTCTTCTGCCCCTTTTTTTCCTTTTCAATTTCTTCTTCATCTCCATTGTCTTCATCCCATTCCTCTTCTTCTTGACCCCCCTTTACCTTTTGGGTAACATTTGGTTTTCTATTTAAACTTCCACGCTCGGAGACTTGATACTTTGGTTTTCGTCTAAACCCTTTGTCCTCCCTTTCTTCTTTGTCCTTACTCGTTTGCATTTTCTTCAATGCCTCAGCAGACCGTGTGACTCTCTTTGTTGGGGTGTTCAGATCTATAACCTCTACGTCTCCACTATTTGGCCTTTTCCTCTTTCTCTCATAAACCATTTCAGTGTCTGGCTTTTTTCCATGGTGTTTCCTATTAATTTGAATTGGAGTTGGGGAGGAACTTTGGACAGTTGCTTCTACGGCATCTTCTTTTGTTCTTTTCCGTTTCCTTGCGGTCACATTCTTCCTGGGGGAGGGGGAGGAAGACTTGACTACCTCAGACTTATGTGCAATGTCTTCATTACTTATGGTCTGTTTCATTGCGGACACATTCTTCCGGTGGGAGGGGGAGGAAGACTTTACTACCTCAGACTTATGTGCACTGTCTTCAATATTTATGACAGCAGGGTCTGCTGTCCGTTTCCTTGCGTACACCTTTTTCCGGGGGGAGGGGGAGGGGGATGAAGACTTGACTACCTCAGATTTTTCTTTACTGTTTTCTATAGTTATGACAGCAGGGTCTGCTGTCCGTTTCCTTGGTGTTTTCTTCTGCCTCATCTCTTTTGGGGGGGTCAATCATTGCTAACGGACGGGCTTCCGTAGCGTACGCCGCGGGTACCAACTCTTTCCCTGTTCTTTTTGGTTTAGTCATTGCTGCACATACAATAAGTAAATTAAACCCATGGGAACATACAGCAGACCTGATATTAAAAATTATGTTCTAACAAACAAAAACTGATACCTTAATTTAGTCAGTCAAGTTCAAATCTATATATCCGTCAGTCAAGGAAAAAAAATGGACTGATAAATTAACCAGATATAACCATAAGCATTAGCATATCACTATATAACCATATTTGAAAATCATGCCACACACAACATCTATTCACACACAGTTTACATAACCATATATTCCATCAATGATATCCGTAACTTAAATCAACAACACCCTTACTAATCAAATATTGATATAACCACATTTACTTTGAATCAAAACCCTAATTTAACTTAACCGACACTTTACTGATCAGAACCATAACTGAGCCAATGATTCATATAACCATATATACAAGAAGAAACATACTTGTAACCCAACATTCAAACAACAAACACTTATATAACCATATATACCATAGATGAAATCCCTAACTTAATTCAACCATACCCTAACGGATCAAATATTGATATAACCACATTTACTTTCAATCAAAACCCTATCTTAACTTAACCATCACTTTACCTTTCAGAACCCTAACTGAGCCAAATGATTCATATAACCATAAATACAGGAATAAACATACCTGTAAACCAATATTCAAACAACCACCCATTCATATAACCATATATTCAAAGACAAACATACCTGGTAATCGATTTCGATGTAGGATTTGACGGCGTTTAATAAACGAAAGCGAACAACTGCGAAGAGCGGGACGGCGTCCGACTGGAACGAAGAAGAACAACGGCGTAGAACAGCTACTACCACCCGAATACAATGGGCGAAGTATGGCGTCTAGCACCCGACCACAATGGGCGACTGAAACTGGTCGTAGGACGGCGACGAACGGAGAAGAACGTCCGTCTGAAAATATGGAGAAGGCGAGACCATTGGTGAACGAAGAAGGCCGACGACGAAGAAGGCCAACGACGAAATGTCAGGCGACCAATTTCTTCTCACGAACCGTCGAGGGCATTTCACGTTTTTCACGAACAGGGGTTCGTTCTGAGAAATGAGGGGGGAAGGGGGGGAAGGGGAGGGGGGGGGGGGGGGGGGGGGGGGGGGGGGAGTGGGGATTCCATTTGTACGGAAATGTGAGAGATTTTCGGGGTTCGAAAATTTCAAATAAATGTTTCCGAAATTGATGGAAAAACGGGGCAATTCTTTTTTTAAAAACAGGGGTATTTTAGACTAGGCAGTGTTATTATATCATTAATAATAGGTTAGTGGACTTAATGGGTTTTGGAATTTAAAAGTGGATTTAGTGGGTTTGAAAAGTGCTATAGTGGACTTATGAAAAATTCTCCCTTATTTCAACCCCCTCTCCCTCTCTCTCACTCTATATCTACCTCCCTCTCCCTCTGACCTCTTTCCACTTCACCCCATTACCAATCGAGCACCACACACGGCACCAGGGCCGGTCTCGGGGTATGTCTCGCAAGTCCTTGGGCTTGGGCAACCCTTGGGCTAGAACAATCAAAAAAAAATTTCTTATATATATATATATACGGGACGGTTCAAGGGACACCCAAAAAAACACCTAAAAAAACACCCCAAATCTCAAACTCATAGTTACCGATCAAATTTTTATGATCCGAACCGTTCAATGTGTGCAGAATGTGATTTTAAGGGTGTCCGCGAGAAATTAACAAAAAAAATGATCGGGAAAGGCTTGATTTGAGCAGTTTTATTTGAACCGTTCAATAAAAAACTGTTTGAAACTGTTCGGATCAAGCCCTTCCCGGTCATTTTTTTTGCTGATTTCTCGCGGGTACCCTTAAAATCACGTTCTGATCACATTGAGCGGCTAGGATCATCAAAATTTGATCGGGAACTATGAGGTGTTTTTTTAGGTGTTTTTTTGGGTGTCTCCGGAACCGCCCCGATATATATATATATATATATATATATATATATATATATATATATATATATATATATATATATATATATATATATATATTTCGACGCAATCCTAGCATGAATGAGTAATTGAGAAATCATTTTTTCGCTCAGAGCAATTCTGCTGTTGATGACATGGAACAATCTGGAGTAGCTTGGAATGAGTAATTCTGTTAACTCTTTCCATTTGTCTAGGATTATGTTTCTTTTAAGTCTTGTTGGAAATTTATTATTTTAATATTAAATTTTTGTACATCTTCTGGTGCTAATCTTTTACAAGTCACGGATATATCTGCGTGAGAGGTTCTTATCTTAGTGGGAGTTTGAATATCTAATAGCAATCTAGAAGGATTAATCTAGAAGGAGCATATCTTTCATGTTTATCCATATCTAAGTAAATCTAGATCATATCTAAGTAAATCTAGACCATATCTATCCATATCTAAGTGAGATTTAGTCGTTAATGGAAAAGATATATTTTGGATATCCTATAAGATCTAGTCATTAATGAAAAGATATGATACGGATACTTTCTTGCCTATATATAGCTTGTATAAGTTGTTTTGTAAGTATAAGTAATACCAAGACTTGTCAAAAACACTTAAGCTTTTCATACTCAATTCTCCCTCCCAACTTCGTTCTCTAAAAATTAGTCGGTGAGTTTTTAATATGTACGTGAAAGTCTTGAGGAAAGTGTAAGGGTGTTTTATTTGTGGAGCTTTGGGTTCTCCTACTTGTGCAGAGTAGGTCCGAACCATAAGATAAATTATCGGGCTGTTATATCCTGGAGGGGACAAGTCAGAGATTTTCTACTGCACCGGTTTGTTACCATAGAGGGCTTAAATCTCCTTAAAGAGAGCGAGATTTCCGCGACTCAGCCTGTTAATTTGTCCATTGTAATATTTATTTTGGTGTGAATCTTTGTAATATCACAAACAATTTTAAGGAGATTCAAAAAATGGACCAAACAGCTGAGAAGCCCAATGAAAATGTCGGAGATCTCAACAAGCCCTTCAAGTTTAAGGGAGCTCACTTCAAGCGATGGAAAGGCAAAGTGCTCTTCTATCTTAGTCTCCTCAAGGTGGCCTATGTCCTAACTGAGAAGGATCCCAACAAAGTCTCCACTGATGAGATGACGGATGATGAAAAATATGCTCATCTTGAATAAGTTGAGCAGTATAATGCAGATGAGTATAATTGTCGGTATTATCTTTTAAATTGCCTTGCAGATCAATTTTATGATTATTATGATACTACTTACTCTACTGCAAAGAAAATTTGGAAAGCCTTGCAGAGCAAATATGATACTGAGGAGGCAGGTGCAAAGAAATATGCAGCTAGCTGTTTTTTCCGTTATCAGATGATAGATGGTAAATCTGTTGCGGAGCAAGTGCAAGATTTCCAAATGATTGTGGCGGAGGTTCAGTCTGAAGGCATCAAAATTGGGGACAATCTTGTGGTGGCAGGCATCATTGACAAATTACCACCTTTGTGGAGGGAGTTCCAGAAATCGATGCGCCACAAACAAAAGGAGACGTCCTTAGAGACTTTGATTACCCGTGTCCGAGTGGAGGAGGAGGCTAGAGGCCAATATGCGCTTATGACTCACGAGGGTAATGGACACTCCACCACTAAGGTAAATTTAGTTTCCGCAAAAAATAACTTACCCAGAGGTCAGTTTCCAAAGAATGCTTATTTAAAGCCAAATAAGAAAAACTTCAAAAATAAGAGTAAATCTCGCAGTGAAATGCAAATGAGAAAAAATAATTAGAACCAAGGACCCCCTTCACAAGCACAACAAACTGGTGGGTGCTTTGTCTGTGGCAAGAGTGGGCATATTGCTTAATTTTGCAAGTTTCGAAAAACACATAATGCTCCACAGGCTAATGTTGCCGAAGGGCCTTTTGTGGCTATGATTATAGACATATATATGGTTCAATGTGTGGAAGGATGGTGTGCAGACTCTGGTGCCAACAGGCATGTCTGTTATGATAAAAATTGGTTCAAAACGTATACTCTCTTTGCAGAAGAAAAAATTGTGATGCTTGGTGACTCTAGTACTACTAATGTGCTTGGGAGTGGCAAGATTGATTTGAAGTTTACCTTTGGACGTGTGCTAACTCTGAAAGATGTGCTTTACACACCGTCCATGAGGAAGAATTTGATGTCCAGTTATCTACTCAACAAATCTGGCTTTAAGCAGACTATGGAATCTGATCAATTTGTAATTACAAAAAAAGAAGTGTTTGTGGGTAAGGGCTATGCATGTGATGGAATGTTCAAACTAAACGTTGAGAATAATAAACCGGCTTCTGTTTCTGTTTACATGCTGTCTTCCTTAAATTTTTGGCATGCTAGACTATGTCATGTAAACAGTAAATATGTAGGAATCCTGAGTAGTTTAGGATTAATTCCCAGACTGAAAAAAGATTTTGAGAAATGTGAAACATGCAGTAAAGCAAAAATCACAAGGAGACCTCATAAAAGTGTTCAAAGAAATACCGAATTGTTAGAACTAATCCATACGGATTTATGTGAGTTTAAAGGAATTTTAACTCGTGGAGGAAATAGATTTTTTATCACTTTTATTGATGACTATTCAAAATATACTTATGTATATTGTGTGAAACATAAAAGTGATGCACTTGACAAATTTAAAGAATTCCTCCAAGAAGTCAAAAATCAATTCGGTAGAAAGATTAAAAGAATTAGAAGTGATAGAGGCCGTGAGTATGAATCTTTTGGATTTAACTCTTTTGCTCAGTCTTTGGGAATTATCCATGAAATTACTCCATAGTATTCGCCTGAGTCTAATGGTGTGGCTGAAAGAAAAAATAGAACATTAATTGACTTGACCAATGTCATGCTTATTGAAGCAGGCGCTCCCTCAAATCTCTGAGGAGAAGCAGTTTTAACGGCTTGTCATGTGATAAATAGAGTGCCACACAAAAAGACTCAAATTACACCTTTTGAGTTGTGGAAAGGTCATAAGCCAAATTTGGGATATTTGAGAGTTTGGGATTGTTTGGCCTTTGTGAGGCTTTAAGACCCTAAAAGACCCAAATTGGGTGTTAGTGCTACCACTTGTGCTTTTCTTGGATATGCAAAAAATAGTATAGCCTATAAATTTTTTGATATGGAAAATAAAATTATCTTTGAATCAGGTGATGCAATTTTTCATGAAGAAAAATTCCCTTTAAACTTAAAAATGGTGGGGGTCAAGAATCTAGCTAGAGAATTGATTTTACCTGAGCCTAGTTCTTCAACTCCTAGTTTACAAAATCAAGAGAATTTTGAATTTGAACCTAGAAGGAGTAAAAGAGCTAGAGTTGAAAAAGATTTTGGCCCTGGCTATTTTGTTTTTAATGTGGAGGATACTCCACTTAATTTACAAGAGGCTTTGACATCACCTGATGCTGTTTTTTGGAAAGAGGCTGTTAATGATGAGATGAAATCACTAATGTCTAATAAAATTTGGAAATTAGTCGATTTATCACCAGGTTGTAAAACTATTAGGTGTAAATGGGTCCTACGTAAAAAGCTTAAACCGGATGGTTCTATTGATTAATACTCCCTCCGTCCCATAATATTTGTTCGGTCCGCAAAACGAGGACTATAAAATAATGTATTTCTTTCAAGAAAAAATTCAAATTTTTTTCATAAGTTAAAAGAACTCGTCAAGATCTAGTAAATTGTTGAATTTTTTTTTCCAACTTTTCTTACAAAAATTGTATTATTTTTACATCTCCGTTTTGCGGACCGGACAAATATTATGGGATGGAGGGAGTATAAAGCAAGACTTGTTGCAAAAGGTTTTAAGCAACAAGCTGATCTTGATTTTTTTGATATATTTTCTCCGATTACGAGAGTAGCATCCATTAGATTGTTAATTGCAGTCACTGCAATTCATTATTTAAAAATTCATCAAATGGATGTGAAAACAACCTTTTTAAATGGGGACCTAGATGAGGAAATTTACATGGATCAACCCGAGGGCTTTGTGGAGCCTGGCCAAGAAAGCAAAGTGTGTAAGTTGACTAAATCCCTATATGGCTTAAAGCAGGTACCTAAACAGTGGCATGAGAAAATTGATTCCTGCATGATTGAAAATGGTTATAAGATAAATGAGTGTGATAAGTGCATCTATTATAAATCTTGTGAAAATTCACATGTTATTGTTAGTCTATATATGGATGATTTACTGATCTTTGGCTCTAATGTGCATATTATTAATGAGACTAAAAATATGCTTAGTAGCCATTTTGATATGAAAGATCTTGGTGAGGCTAACGTAATTTTGGGGATGAAAATTACAAAAACATGTGATGGTATTTTTCTCGATCAGTCGCACTATATTGAGAAAATTTTGAAAAAATACCATTTTGATAATTGCAAGCATGTTCTTACTCCTTTTGATCCTCATGTGCATTTATTTCCTGTTAAAAATGACAAGAATATTATTGATCAAAAAGGATATGCTAGCATAATAGAGAGTTTA
This sequence comes from Rhododendron vialii, assembly GCF_030253575.1. Taxonomy (NCBI): domain Eukaryota; kingdom Viridiplantae; phylum Streptophyta; class Magnoliopsida; order Ericales; family Ericaceae; genus Rhododendron; species Rhododendron vialii. The sequence goes on from NC_080558.1 coordinate 42,006,245, forward strand.
CGTTATGCTACTGATTGTACTCGACTTGACATTGCTTATGCAGTAGGGGTACTGAGCAGGTTTACTAGCAAGCCGAGTAGAGAACATTGGCTAGCCATTGAAAGAATAATGAGATATTTATCTGGTACCAAAAATAATGGCTAGTTTTACAAAAAGTATCCTGTAGTACTTGAAGCTTATAGTGATGCCGATTGGAATACTTTGTCAGGTGATTCACTCTTTACCACAGGATATATTTTTAATTTGGGTGGTGGTGCTATATGCTGGAAATCAAAAAAGTAATCTATTATTGCTAATTCTACTATGGAGGCTGAGCTAATAGCATTAGCATCAGCAAGTGAGGAGGCTAATTGGTTGAGAAGTTTATTAAATGAAATCCCATTTTGGGAAAAACCAATTCCTCCTGTGTTAATTCATTGTGACAGCACTGCTGCGATTGGTAGAGTACAAAACCGTTATTACAACGGTAAATCCAAACCTATCAGAAGAAAACACAGTACTGTGAGATCTTATTTGAGTAATGGCATCATAAATGTGACCTATGTGAGATCATGTGATAATCTTGCAGATCCATTAACCAAGGCCTTGGTAAGAGAAAGGGTTTGGAATACATCGAGGGGGATGGGGCTAAAGCCATTAAATTCATGAGCCACGTATGAGGATACCCAACCCAGGGACCAAAGGTCCTGTAACTGGGTTCAATGGGAAGAACGAATCATATGGTGGTCGTTTGGAAATGCACTGAAATTTTTGATTGAGTCGATCCCTATGGTGTGAGTGCATTTATTCTGTAATGTTGTGGAGGTTAAGTATTTTGAAAAACTCTTAATGAAATTCTGTAGCTCTTATGAGTGGGGTGTTAGAATTACAGGAGCACCCTTGACAGATTTCACCTATGTGAGTGTGGAGGTGGGCGATCAGGCTTTGTTCTCAAATACGCTCATGAAAACTGGGATTAGCACAAGGTCGTAATGTGCTGGCTATTAAAGCTCATGTCAATACCTGGACTATTATGTGTGGGCAGTATTTTTTATTTCTCCTAAGCAGTCATAGTTCAAGTCGGAGACCACTATTGACTCTGGAGTAGAGATTACTGTTTTCACTAAGTGAAGGTTCAATGCAGTGCACACCTTCATGATGCATAATATCCCTCTTTGCCCAGGAGTCTCATTTAATATTAAAATAGGTAGGGGAATGTTGGAAATTTATTATTTTAATATTAAATTTCTGTACAACTTCTGGTGCTAATCTTTTACAAGTCACGGATATATCTGCGTGAGAGGTTCTTATCTTAGCGGGTGTTTGAATATCTAAGAGCAATTCAGAAGGATTAATCTAGAAGGAGCATATCTTTCATGTTTATCCATATCTAAGTAAATCTAGATCATATCTAAGTAAATCTAGACCATATCTATCCATATCTAAGTGAGATTTAGTCATTAATAGAAAAGATATATTTTGGATATCCTATAAGATCTAGTCATTAATGAAAAGATATGATATGGATTCTTTCTTGCCTATATATAGCTTGTATAAGTTGTTTTGTAAGTATAAGTAATACCAAGACTTGTCAAAAACACTTAAGCTTTTCATACTCAATTCTCCCTCCCAACTTCGTTCTCTAAAAATTAGTCGGTGAGTTTTTAATATGTACATGAAAGTCTTGAGCAAAGTGTAAGGGTGTTTTATTTGTGGAGCTTTGGGTTCTCCTACATGTGCAGAGTAGGTCCAAACCATACGATAAATTATCGGGCTGTTATATCCTGGAGGGGACAAGTCAGAGATTTTCTACTGCACCAGTTTGTTACCGTAGAGGGCTTGAATCTCCTTAAAGAGAGCGAGATTTTCGCGACTCAGCCTGTTAATTTGTCCATTGTAATATTTATTTTGGTGTGAATCTTTGTAATATCACCAACAAGTCTCTCTTTCTCATCTTCGCTGACTGTAGTGCACCCACTTCTCTCTCTCTTTATAATTTGTCCACAAAATGAAAGGGTATTTGTTGTTGGAGTACACCACAAATGTATGGTATCTCAAAAGTAGGGGTGGCAAATTGAACCAAAATCCATTAATCAACCAAGATCCATCCACTAGAAAATAGATCCAACCTAGCCCATTTATTAATTGGGTTAGAATGAGTCTAACCCATCTAAATCATTTATTAATTGGGTCTTAGTTGGGTCTCAATTGGGTCAACTTAAATGACCCAATAAGTCATGAACATGACCCAGCTAATTTGAACCCTTCTCTTTCGATTAGTCGATCTCATCGAGTATTAATGTGCGCTGATGACTTTTCTCTTGTCATTTGCTCCACCCCCCCCTCTCTCTTTCTACTTTCCAATTCTCTTTCTCATAGAACATAACAAATCAAACTATTCAAGATCTAATTCTTGCGTTCTCTCTCTTCCAATAGTACATAACAAACCAACTTTCCAGATCTTACGATCTCTCTCTATCCCTTCGAATTGGTAAAAATTTGGTGAGTCAAAAATGATACAATGGAATACTTATCATTCCACCACTGAATTTGAAATACATAGCACAACTCATTTTTGAGATACCACACACTAAAATACTTTGGCATGCATATGTACATACCAGTGCATACAAAGGACTCACAAAGGTTATTTGCATACATACACAGGTAGTGTCACGTCCGCAATTTTCAACATAATTAATAGTCCATTTCCATAAATAATCTCCTCATAATGTAGATATTACCTAAAAGAGAGTTCCCAAGTGATCACTTACAAAACCAAGTTCCCAAGTTTTTTTTAAGAGTTACAATATTGGCACTACAACCCAAATTCCATATTTAGACAAAGATAGTAAAATTAGAGATTACATGATGTCTAAAGTTAAAAGTATTTAAATGAATTTATGATTACATTTTTTCAAAAGATCATACAAAGGATGATGGAACCACTTCTCAATGACGACTTTCAAAAGATACGAAGTTAAGCATGCACACCATGCACTCCGCGTCAAGATCCTTGAGATTGTACCTGAAATTGATAATAGGTTGAGCTACACTAGCCTAGTAGAGAATTAAATACTCAAACTATATGTAAATACAAGAAATTAATATGCAATAAGAGTGAATGGATTTCAATGAACGACTTGAGATACGATGGAATGTCATGAAGAACTGACAGAATACAACTAAGGGAATCTATACGTCTTGTAGCTAACCCTAACAATTCATACATCAATTCGGAAGTAGCATTTCACACTCAGCAATCTAAGTAGCCTACGACAATTTCTCAAACTATTTTAAGGTTTCTCAATAGAATGCCACAATTAATTTCCTCTTCTTTTACTATTTATCATCAAACCTCTTTCATAAAAACATTCCTTTTTGATTTACCAAAATATTTTTGAGATAACTCTCGACCGTAATGGGTTAAGCTCCGTTGATTCGAGCTTGAATACTGAAATTCATTAATTTGTGCCCAAATACCGAAAACTGTTGATTCGTTCAAGAATAGGCGGAGAATTTTCATAAAAATCCTTTTTCCAAAACCAAATTCCTTCCTTTTCAAAAAAAGCTTTGACGAAATCAATCGTTTATTCTCTTTTTCAACAGTTACAATCTCAAACAATAAACAGCCCAAACGACAACAAGAACTTCTATAATCAATCATAACTTCCTTCATCATGTGAGACATTCAACTGTATTACTACCCCTTGCGGTACAGTGAATTCTCTCCACCTGAGTTTCCGCATTATCACACATTGCGTTGCGGGCTCTCTAGAGTCTCCGCATTATCACATCTTGCGTTGCAGGACCCTCAATTCAAAATTATCAACTCACACATACACACATGCATTATCAATCCATATGCAAGAAGACAACATTTTTCAAATTCACAAATCTTACATTTAACATCACACAATGCATTACAAACTCCTAAACATGTCCCTTTGTACATTGATAAATACCTTAAGTACACGTTATTCCTCAAAGTCTATCACGACACCCTACGGCATGTACCGAACCCACAATGACTCCCTGACTCACCACCCGTTAGGTTCTAAACGAGAATCTTATAGAACGAGTGCCAAAGGAACTTAGGAAGGTTAAAAAGACGAAGCATGAGGATACAAGTCATAATCTTATCCATCGGATCAGTAGGCGAGCTCATGTCTACCCATAACTCTCACCACATTAATTACCCCTTATAGTCCACGATACTCCTATCAACCTTACGGAACGTTCCCTATCCAACGACACTAATATTATACTCTAAGGAGTGCCAAGAGACAAGATCAAACGAGCTATTAGGACACAAGTAATCATGCTCGAGAGTGACTTAAACATGTTTTAATTATATAGGGAGTCATAACACGGAACGAGAACAACCTTAGTAAAAGCCACAGACCTCGACAACTGATACACCTCTACTCAAATGATCATAACTTTCTATGTACTAAGAGTTTTAAAGTGATTCTAGTGGCAATGGAAAGCTGACTTCAAGACCTTCGAATCAATCTAAAGTTTGTATGAAACGGACATCAGATGAAGAAGTTATGACCGTTTAAAGTTGGGCTGAAACTTAAAAGATGGGTAGAATTTCCAGAGAGGGGAGGGATCAATCCCTCCTCTCTTGGGGATCGATCCCCCAAGGAAAAAATCCAGATTTTGAAGGATTGATCCCTAGGCGATTTTGGGCAGTTTTCTGCAGATTTTAACAGCTTTTCGAAGACATAATGGTTGACAATCTAAACTCGATTAAAGCATGAAATCAACTCATAAACACATAGAATGAGTAAGAAATCTCTACCTCAAGGTTAGAAGCTACTAGATCAACGAACGAGCCATAGTTTCCAAAACTCCGAAATCCTCCAAAATCTTCCCCCTGAGCCTCACCCAACGCGATACGAGTCCGAGGTTGTGTTCTAGAGATGAAATAAAGATGAATCCTTGAGGTTTTTGTGAGATGGAGTGGAGTTTTGAGTGTGAGAGCAAGAAAGAGAGAGATACACAGTGAAGAGAGAGGGAGAATGGATGAGAGGGAGATGGGGAGATGAAAATAATCTCCTACAATACACACACCCACCTTATATACTCTTATATCTTTTTATCATACACCTACTCCTTCAATCTTCTATTCTTTCACTTCAATCCTCAATCTAAATATCCACCAAAATAAACATACTTTCTCAATTAGTCATTTAATAATCATTTCAAAAATTAAAATTTTACGGGTCTCTACAGGCAATCAAGCACTAATTTAAAAAAATTCAATGAAAAAATTAACCATTTTTAAAGTTAGATTTGTATTTTTGCAAGTTGGTCCATAATGTTTTTTTTTTTTTTTCATTTTATCATTAAATTTTGAACAATGATCAAAATAAATAAATGAAAGTTAAAAATAAATAGAAACCCATCATATTTTTCTTTGAATCAGATCATGCTAAATCATAAAGCACTATAGTCAGAGTTTCATTTTAATTTTCATTTATTTATAAAATTCAAACTAAAAACACAATATAACCTTGATTTTTTTTTTATGACTTAATAACAAGTGGACAACCAAGTTTAAGGTCGGGTTTGGGCAATCCAAATGTTGGGGCCGGCATTGCACGGCACCCACCATCAGCCGAACACACCACCACCCACCTCCACCACAATCGACACACCACCATCACCTCCTTACCCCTCCTTCTCCTCCACGACACCCACCTCTCTCCACCTTCCCCTCTCTCTCAGTCCCTCGCCTACCTCACCACCTCCACCTGCCACCATCCTTGATCACCTCCACACCACCTCTCGGCAAACTGCCTCCCCTAAGCACCTCACCACCACCCCGACCCGTAACCACCGCCCGAAATCACCACCGCCACTCCTCTCCCCCCACCCCCCCCCCCCCCCCCCCCCCCCTATTTATATATGTATACATTACGTATGTTTGTATGTAAATATCACATAGATAATTGTTGTATTTTATTTTTAATAAGTTGTTATTTTATTAAGCATAAAGAAATTTTTTGGTGTAATTAACGTGGTTAATTAAGTGGTTGTTATCAATTTTTAGAAGCAATATTGATAAATGTAGTGGCGGAGTCAGAATTTTTCTCCTGGGGGGCCAGCTGATGGACATATATATAGTTTTATCAGAACATATACTTATTATATCACAAAGTTTTTACTTTCCAATACATTATATTTTGTACATTTAAATGATTCCAACCAAATGCAATTAAAATATATTAATCATTTTGTATTTTTTATTTAGGCTACTTCTACTATCACGTGTTTATTTTTTATTTATGAAAAATTTGAGAAATGAGAATGTAAGTAATTGATTTTTTTTTATCAAATCAAACAAAAATTATTAAGACGATAAGTAGCTACACGAATAATTATCAATAATATTCAAAATCATGTATATATGAAATAAAAATTTTAAAATTCGAGAGCTCGGGGAGTTGGGGTTGGGAGGGCCCCGGACCCCAACATAGCTCTGCCCTTGGATAAATGTGATTTTTTAGAAGTAATTATATTGGCTATTAGCAAGTGGCTAGGAGCCATATAATTAAATCCACAATTGCTAAAGGTACCAGCTATATGGGTATAAACGGTGTGTGGGGCCGTGAATGGATTCCACACAAATGATTTGATATGTGGAATTTTGAAATCGAGTAGTCTCGTAAAAATCAGCTTACTCGGATAACCAGAAGCATTCAATCCAATCTTCTAGCTTTTCATTCAAAAGATTGGATCGAATACTTCCACTTATCCGATTGAGCTGATTTATGAAGACTACTTGACAAATTATTTTGCTTACAACTATCCACGGATTGGATCATTTTTGTGGGCTATGAGTGGGCCCTACACGCCGTATGTACCCACTATGTACCCATTTAGTAGGATTGATATAGACCACAGAATACATGTTGAAAACCAAAATTGCTTGACTACTTTTAGGGCTCGATTGGATGCAGTTTTGGTTGGGTGTATTCCACAATACACTCGGTTTAGGGGTGATGAGACTAGTTTAGCTAGCTTTGGCAACCCTATTTCCACCTGTATTTGACTTTCCCCCTTCTTCGCGTATACACCCCGATCCGGTGGAAGAAGTGCTAAATTATTGCTACCCCTGGACTGAGCAATAGTTAATTCGGCGTAATACAGGTGCAATTTTAACCTTTCTACCTTCCCTAATCCCCCTCTTCATCTCCTCTTCACATATGCACATAGAACGAAAAAAAATGGAAAATAGAGAAAGAGAGATCAGAGAGAGAGAGGAAGAGAAGACTCACTGCCACTGGTACTCTGCTGTGAGGACCGTTGCCTTCGTTGTGTGAAACATTGAACGTTGCCATCATCGTCATCCATGGGAGAAGTCGAGAAGGTGGGTGGACCGATGGGGTCTAGAGAGATATAGAGGTGTTATAATGGTGGTGTTTTAATTTGTAAAGAACTGTTGGAGTTTTAATCCTATTCTTCACATACACTCAAAATAACCCTTTTCTACCTTTTCTTTTCTTTTTTTTCAGAATCAATATATCAATATATTATACACACATTCAACAAAGAAAAAAGCTATAAAAAAAACTTATTTATTTTTTTTGCATTTTACATTTTAAAAATAGAAATGGATAATAAACACTTTAGCAAAACAAAATTTTATATTTAAATATTTTAGTTAATTATTACATTAGTTAACTAATTTATTATTGATTATTTGTGAAAAAAAATTAAGCCGAGAAATTGGATTTTATGATTATATATTTAATCTAATGAATCACTGCACAAGAGTAAAAGAGTCGTTAGACAGCTTTTTACATCATACACCCTTTTTTATACACTCAATTTATCCTTCATCCAAACTAAGTATTATTTTATCCCCTTCTCTAATACATTATCCAAACCATCTACTTTTAAATACACTCTTTATAACTGTCACATCAATGTGGGCCCTCCCTTCTTAATTAATACCCTTGACTATCTCATCCCCTTTCATAAATAATACACTCAAAACTCATACCGGATCTAATCGAGCCCTTAATGGGTAATAGCTTAACAAAGGTTGGTTTGATAAAGTGTGGTTGGTTGCACCTTAGTATTCGTATGGCACCTTGGAAATTATTAGTTTACATGCGTATATATAGCAGGTTGGATCGGGTTCAAAGCGGGTTAGAGTAATTTTACCCATACCTAAATTGATCCTCTTATAATTTACTAACCCAGCCTACATAACCCGTTCATGTTCTCAACCCATATTTTGGCCCGGATCGGTGTGGGTTGAGTCGGTTTGGCTAATAGGCGGATTTGCGAATTTTTTGCACACCTACAACGGTACAACCGTCCACGCCAAACGGTCCGTTTACAATCCATGAACCTGCCTTCACTGAATCACTTATAACGAACGAACGGGTTGACTTTTGAGTTCCCAAAACGCTAACTCAGTTTTTTTTCTTTTTTTCTTTTCCCATTTGGACTCTGGACGTAAAATGTTTTTCAGTAAAATATTTCACCCATTTTTTGGTATTTGGTTATGTAAAAAAATGAGAAAAATATTTTATTAATTGGATGAAAATGACTTATTCTTAAATCTTTTATAAGTTATTTTCCGAAATGAACCCGCTGTCTTCTGTTATAATTCTCACTGCTCAGTTTCTTCGATCGTCAGTCCTGAGCCACATTCAATTCTAATATTCTCAAATTTCTCCACCGTTTAGCCCCCTCTCTCTTTCTACACTATTTTGTCAATTTCTGAAAATATTTTTCAAGTGCCAACTAAACACCAAAAAATAAAAATTTAAAATTTTTTTTCTGAAAAAATATTTTACATGGAAAATATTATAAAATATTTTACATCGAAACAAATGGTGCCCAAGCCCTAACTCAGCTTAAACCTTACTCACATAGCTTGTTTTGACTCAATACGCCAAAATAACTTATTTTACTTTTTTTTTTCCATTTTTTTTTCTTAATTGGTAATTTTGCGTTAAACTTTTGTGACTGATTGATTTATCTCGTTGACAGGAATCGAAAATGTAAAAAAAAATTGATCGAAACTCATAATCTTTTTAAAAAGACAAAAATATGTCAAAAGGCTGTCTTTTTGACTTATTTTTGTTTTTATTAAAAAAATTATGAATTTCAATAATATTTTTTTTTACTTTTTTAATTTCTCTCATTGAGACAAATTAATAAATCACCAAAATTTGAAAAAAAAAATGCAATTTTTCTTGATTTAAGACAAAAAGAAGTCGCTTACCTTCTATAGCCAAAACAAGCTGGACCATAATTCATTTGCTCACAGACACAGTCTTCGTTTTGTCCTCACGAGTCACGGTTCAAGCTCTCAGCCTTCACACTCACGTAGGCTCCGTTTGTTTCATTGTAAAAATATTTTACTATTTTTCATGTAAAATATTTTTTTTAAAAACAAGCTTTAAATTTTTATTTTTCGGTATTTGGTTGGCACTTGAAAATATTTTCAGAAATCAACAAAATAGTATAAAGAGAGAGGAGAGTTTAAACAGTGGAGAGATATAAGAAAGAATATTAGAATTGAACGTGGGTCATGACTGACGATCGAGAAAATTGAGCAGTGAGAATTGTAGTAGAAGGTATCGGATTCATTTCGAAAAATAACTTATGGAAGATTTATGGGTAAATTATTTTCATCCAATTGATGGAAAATATTTTATATTTTATATGTAAAATATTTTCCTAATTTTTTACACAACCAAACACCAAAAAATAGGTAAAACATTTTACGCCCAAACAAACGGAGCCGTAGTGTAGTTGGGTGGATTTTTTTTAAGAAAAGCTTTCAGGCACACGTTTTTGCTCTCATACTCGCTCGTGTAATATGTGACTAAGGCCCAGTTCCATAACGCAAAAAAAGTTCTTATTTTTTTAGAAGGTAATTTCAAGCTCAAAAATTATGAATTTATTGAATTTTAAAAGTATGCAATATGAATTTTGTTTATCTTTTGTAAGAAATAAAAAAAATTGAAAATTTATTTTTTATTTTAAAAATGTTAAATAAACTGCGGATTTTTTCAAGAAGGTTTATGGAGCGGTGTCATTAAACCGTTGTTCCCCCGTGTTCCCCCCCGCGTCTCAACTGAGGTCCTAACCCTAGCAGGGAGATGAAAACGGGAAGCCGAAGAAGAGGCGGTGGCGGTGGGCCAACGCCTCCGACGGTCTTCGAACGAGTCCTCCGCCGCCACATCCAGTCGTTCAAGACCAACAGCAACCACGCCACCACCCTCGACGACGTGGTCGCTCACCTCCGCTCCTCCTTCCCCGAGTACTCCCGCCACAAGCTCCAACCATTCACGAGAGCCGTCCAACAAACCCTACAACACATCACCTCCAACAACCACCACCTCACATCGACCACTCAAGGCCGCCGTGCCTCCACGTCAGGTCACGTCACCGACGATGAGCAAGACAACCACGATCGATCTGCCAGGAAGAGGACGAAGAGAGTCGACGCGAGGGAGGAGCGGCTGCGGCGCTTGGAGGAGCAACACGTGCGGAGGAAACGACGGGGCGATGCCGTTTCGTCTGCGTCCGGTTCGGACTCGACGACGGAAGAGACGGACGGCGACGTTTCCACGTCGGAGGACGCGGTTTATGGGGAGGAGATAGAGCCGCCGGAGTTCGATTTGATGAAGTCGATGCTGCGCGCTAGTTATAGCGGCTCGAAATCGAAGAAGAAAGCGGGGGAGGATGAGAATAGGGTGGAGAATAATGCATGTACTTTTTCAAATAGTCCGAGGTGTGCGCAAGCTGACCCGGAACACCCTGCATTACCAAGAAAAAAAAGAAAGGGGGAGAATAATGTGGAATTGGAGGAGGTATTTGGTAACAAGGCAGCTAGAAAAGTCGATTTCCTCGGAGGAGACGGTGGCGGTTTGGGAAAAACAGTTGGAAAAGGTTTTAGCGGTGGTGGTGGTGGTGGTGAGGTGGGGGAGGTGAAGGGGAAAGATGGGCCTAGGTTTAAGGACTTGGGAGGGATGCGGGGAATTGTGGAGGAATTGAAGATGGAGGTGATTGTTCCGCTCTACCATCCGGAGTTGCCAAAGTGGCTCGGGGTGAGGCCGATGGCGGGGATTCTGTTGCACGGGCCGCCGGGGTGTGGGAAGACTAAGCTGGCTCATGCCGTTAGCAACGAGACCGGGGTTCCGTTCTATAAGATCTCAGCTACTGAATTGGTCTCTGGTGTTTCGGGTATTAATTAGTGATTGCTTTGTTTACGTTTATGTTTTGATTTTTGAAGTATCCATGTTGTGAATTTAGTAGTGTTTCAATGTAATTATGCAAACAAGTTAGGGTACGAAGAAAATGCAATTCAAAATTAGGTTTATTTTGAAAGTGAATTTATACTTATTTATATTTGATTAGTACGTATTTGAGCTATACGGACTCGAACCGCAGATGTACTGTTTATTTGGTTGGTAGTGAAAGTATGAAATTCACTCAGATAAACCAATTACTAAATGATCTCCTACTTCAGGTGGATCGGAAGAGAACATACGGGATCTTTTTGCGAAAGCATATAGGACAGCGCCGTCTATTGTGTTTATTGATGAGATTGACGCAATTGCTTCAAAAAGAGAGAATCTACAGAGGGAGATGGAGAGAAGGATTGTGACACAGTTGATGACTTGCATGGACGAATCGCACAGGTTTGTACAACCTGCTGATGTAGATCCAAATGCAGAAAGCGCCAATATCAGGCCTGGATATGTTCTCGTAATTGGAGCTACAAACAGGCCCGATGCTGTTGATCCTGCGTTAAGGAGGCCTGGACGATTTGATAGAGAGATTGTTTTAGGTGTTCCGGATGAAAATGCGAGGGTTGAGATTCTTTCAGTTCTTACACGTGATCTTAGAGTTGAGGGTGCTTTCGATCTTGTCAAACTAACCAGGTCCACACCTGGGTTTGTTGGAGCAGACTTGACGGCCCTAGCTAACAAGGCTGGTAACCTTGCCATGAAGAGAATTATTGACCGAAGAAAATCTGACCTATCTGTAGAACCTACAGATGGGGAGCATACTGAAGATTGGTGGAAGCTTCCGTGGTTGCCTGAAGAAATTGAAAAGCTTAACATTACTATGGCTGATTTTGAAGGTACTTGGGGAGAGAAACCATGTTTGCCATTGAAATATAATACGGTTGTACTTGACACTGTAGTTATTATTAGAAGCCAAGAAAATAAATAAATAATAGAAGCTAAGAAGCATGGATAATTGGAAGAAGTTGGTGATGTCCTCAGACACCAACTCTCCATGGACACTCTCAGATGCTTGTCTGCCTAATTTTTGTGTGCATAATTGGGAAATATAAATCTTAAATCGGAGACCTGTCGGATTTAGCTGTTTAAATAAATGTTTAGCTGCTTAAATAAATGTTTTTTCCTGATTGATTTACTCAAACAGTGGTGGTTGTACACTTATAACCTTGTACCTGTTTTCTGTAGGAAGCAGCTAAATTGGTTCAACCCTCTTTAAGAAGGGAAGGATTCTCCAGTATTCCTAACGTGAAATGGGAAGATGTCGGGGGCCTCCATTTGTTAAGGCAGGAGTTTGATCGTTATATAGTTAGGCGTATTAAGTACCCCGAGGATTATGAGGTAATTTTTACATCTTAATCTCGTAATTGTTCTTGAAGTCTAGGCAGTACAAAAGGATATTGAAAGAATTAGGTAGAGAGTCTTCTCTGCATAGATGGTCTTTAGAAAATCTTGTGTGCTGTAGAATGTTTCCAGTTAAATGGATGTCCAAAATGCCCAATTTATGTCCAACGTTAGGTCTCCTGAATGTGTCATATTGGAGTGCTGCCTTTCAGCCTTCAGGTCTGCCCAAATCTGGAAATGTGTCAATTTTCCAAATGGAATGGCAGTATTTGTACCATCCATTTTGTAAATCGAAGTTCAATGTCCATGGTACAGAAGTATTGTGCATTATGTAAATTTGAGTTTAGTTCTTTGGTTAAAAAACAACTAGTCCTGGTGGAGATCCCTAGGACTATCATTGCTACGTGTTGGAGATCCCTAGTGGTATTTAACAACTTGCTCATAGATGTGCATTACTGTATTTAACAACTTGGAGATCCCTAGGGCAAGGGATCATGTTCATCCTGTGCTTGTGAACTGTGATTATTGATAAATTTCAAGGTCTCTTGTATGGATTGGTTTGTACTTGGCTTTTTTGATAATAAGGGGTCAATTGTGTAGGAAATTGAGATTTTTGATAGAAGCTTTTAGGGATAATATGAGTTTTGGTTACTGAAATTTTCTGATTTTATCACTGTACGCATTGCTCTCTTTTGGAAGAGGCTTTTACTACCTTAAACTTATTGGCGCTGCAGGAAATCCTTCACTATACAAGTTCTCGGGTTCACCCAAGAAATCAAAGTCCCGAGGGCAGACCAAAGCAAAGCCCGCAGGGGATTCTGCATATAGTGCTTTAAGGTCGTATAGGAGACAAATTGTAGTCAGGGTACCCACCTGGATATCTACATCATGGCCATGCGTACCGTACCACGTCAGTCATTATGTGTCCCATTAGTGTCAACACAATCATTGTGTGCTAAATCTGTTGTTGGATGCATTTTTGGATGACCCCTATCCTCAGTTATTAAAGTCATCTTTATCGAGCTCCCATGGCTCTCCCAAATTTTGTAGTGCCTTTCGGATCCCAAAGTCAGGAGGCAGGCCTTGCACTAACCATAGGACCTTGGGGGCGGGAGAAGAAGAGTTTGCCCGATGATGTGCCCCAAGATACAACTGCCTTAAGAGACCATGTCCCATAGCTGGACCCTTGGGATTTGGGACAACCCCTAAGAGCATCTCCAGCCCTTGATCCAAATTTTGACACCAGCCCATGTTCCCATACTGCTGTTCCAATGTACTTGTGTGTGCCCAGATGAATGAAAAATCATATCTTCGGTAGGAGCAAGCATCCAGATATTGCTTTAATTTGCTTATCTATGTATAATACATACTAAAGAGGTGTAGTCCACTCGGCACTACCTCTAAACACACAAAAATTCATATCACCTACTCACTTCTCTCATCTTACACTCTTTTGTTATTTCACCCTTCGGCTATTCCAGGTCACTCATTTATAGCCCACCACTTTTCTCATCTCACTCCTTTTTTCTCTTGACCCATGTACGTCCAAGCCGCTCTTTTAATGACCAATAGTTCCTTAATAATTTGAGATTTTAAACATTTTTTAACTAAAGGCGCGATAATTTATCACTCTTAAACATGGTCTTTTTCTACAAATGATTATGTTTACTTCTTACAGTCTAATATTTGCTTGTGGTGTGAAAAGAGCCTATGTTGAGAAGTATTAGCAGGGTTAGACAACATATTTTTCTCGTGCTTCGTGCATAGAACAACTACCATGCTTATATATCTTATGCAGGTGAAGTTATGAATTTTCATTGGTAATTCCATGAGCATTGTAGGATTTGAATGCTTAGTCTTTACTTTGGGTTCTGTCTGACATGGTAATTTGTTATATTTTTGGATTTTTCTTGGGTTTTTTTGTTGCTTCAACCTGAATTTGTTTCTCGCTGTCCTGCCATGCCCTCCTAGCTCTCCGGAAAGTTAGATGCCATAGTTTTCAAACTTCATAACATGCCCTGTTCATAGTTTTTGAAGTACTCGAATCGTCGGGATTATTCTTTACTCTTTAATTTGTGTTGCCTTAACCTCACATTCTTTTCTTGCTTTCCGACCATGCTGTTATATCACCAACTGACATGCTTCTGACACAACTGTAATCGATATTGATATACTAGAGTTTGGAATTACTTCCACTTCCCACCTAAATACAGGAACTACTTGTTTAGGTAACAAGACTTTTGATTATGTGCATGTGTGAGCACTGCATGCAAAGCTCTTTTGACCCTATGTATGAAATGAGTCCGACCACTATGGTTACTTACTTCCAAGAGTCTTTACATGCTGCTTCTGCCTATCAGCATGATATGACGAAATAATTGCTCTTTGTTTTCTCATTGCAAGATTTGTATTCTGATAGTTAGGCGTTTTTTATTAGGGGTTTGGGGTAGATCTGGAGACAGGGTTTTTGCTCTATGGACCTCCGGGCTGTGGTAAAACATTGATTGCTAAGGCTGTTGCCAATGAGGCAGGAGCTAATTTCATACATATCAAGGTTTGTCATTTCGTTTCCTCTGGCCAATCATGTGTTTGAACATTATTATTTAGAGTGGGAATTTTGATTACGATTACACATATAGGGCCCTGAACTTCTCAGCAAATATGTTGGTGAAAGTGAGTTGGCAGTTAGGACAATATTTAGCCGAGCAAGGACTTGTTCTCCATGCATACTTTTCTTTGATGAGGTATGTGGTTCGTTATTCTTGTTTCTATCCTTGAAAAATTGTTGGATGTTAATAGCAAAACCAATGGGCAAGGACCAAATGGACCTCCTCCTCCACCTGACTGGAAAATGGGGAAGAAGTAATGTGAGCCTATATATCAACGGATGTGGAGAGAATAATTCAACAAGCAAAAGCACTTCATTTAGTTTATGTATTTATTTGTTATTGAGTGCTCTCACAAGTGTGTCAATGATTTTTTTTTTTTTTTTTGTAGCTTTTAACTAATTATTGTTATTTCGCTTCGAAGTGTGGTTTTTTACGAATGCCACTTTTGAAGGGCTCCTTGATTGACCTTGAATTATGATTAGGTTTAGAGCATATCCAACTCATTCCTTACCGATTGTCAAAGGCAAACATTTAACACATGATAAGTCATCTGCAGAACGATCGCACAAGTTCCTTTTTGAGAGGATAAAGAGTAATGTTTTTTTATTAGAAAATGGTATTGGATGACTATTACTGTACTATCACTCCAACCTTATCGCTCTACCTTCCAAATTCTTATTCATTTACTTCTTTCTAACTAGCCTCGTACTTGTTCAATGCATGGGACAAATTTTTTACGTTAATATTGTTTTTCGTTTCCGTGTATTGAACGCACACCGCTAGTTAATAGAAAGATAGTTTATTAAAAAATCTTGGAGATAGTAGGGAATGGATGAGGGTGATGGTAGAGAGAAACACAGAAGGGAACATTTGGGGAAAAAAAGGAATGTTGGTGGGAAAATGAGGTCAATGTTGGTGTGGGAAGTTATTTGAACAATTATTGAAATTGAAACTTTCAAAGGTCAAGGGTAGTTTATTTGATTGGCTAGAAATTGGGGAAAAATTAAGAGAAAAGAGGGGCAGTGGGTTGGGGAGAGGGAGCACTTAAGAGGGAGTGCCACATAAGAGGGAGAAAGCCTGCTTTTAAGGAGATTTGAGTATTGGGGGTTTGGAGGCTTTTGAAGGCTAAACACATTTGCTTATAGTATGTACTAGCGTTTGTGCCCGTTTGATGCATGGGATAAAAAAAACTACATTGGTTTTTTGGCCCCGTGCATCGAACGGCCACAACGCTAGTTGATAAGAAGATAGCTTAACATTTTCTTCGGTTCTGTGTTCGATGCACGCTAGCATTGGTTTTATTATATGCACTGAAAGACATATGTGTGAAAAATAAATTTGGAGTACCACGTGACGATGTCCCATGGGCATAGGATAATTTTTCCTACATATCCAACCCCCACATGATCCCTCTCTCTCTCTCTCTCTCTCTCTCTCTCTCTCTCTCTCTCTCTCTCTCCCCCCCCTCTCTCTTTTATAAATAAAAAATAAAAAATCTAGAAAATTAGGAAAGAGGGTTTGGATGGATTTAAAGGCAAAACACATTTGCTTAGTATATAGATTGATGCTCAAACACTTCACAGCTTCCCTCCAAAGTCTATTCTAACTTTTTCTTAATAAATATTCAATTTGGTCTCCTTTAAAAGGAACTGTGGTTACCTTGCCAAAACTGCAAATCTATCAGAAAAATAGAAGTCCAAATTAGTTGTTTTGCCGTTTTGATGAGTAAAACTTTTGTACTCTAGACATAGAGGATGATCCGCTACTTTTCCTTCATCCTGTATCTTTAGAGGACCAAAACCCATCCTCAAGTGGAGGAGAGTTTCAGAGGATGGGATAGTGGAGAACAGTACTCTAAAATAGAGAAATGGATGTTGGTTGGAGATGCTCTTATTGGGTTTTCCTGAATGCTGATAGATATAAGCATGCCTATAGAAATTTGATAGGTGTTCAGAAGTATCATTCCATATGGGGAAGCATTGCAGGAGATAGTATGGAAAACACTCCTTCCTATTTATATTTACATTTGTCTCAAGGCTTACTGTTGCTTAACTTCGGGTTTGGATCTGTTGCTTCTATTTTTACAGGTAGATGCTTTGACCACGAAGCGTGGAAAGGAGGGGGGACTGGGTTGTTGAGCGGCTTTTGAACAGGTCTAATAATCTACAAGTTGATGACTCTTAATTCACCGTGCACATGTTCTTGTCCTATGTCACCTGGTTGCTATTTGGTTTCATATTTTTGCATTCTACATAATCATTTGGTGTTGCTTGAAAAAAAAGTATAGTCAATTTGCTTTTGGTTCAGTTCTTTTTAAGGAGATTTGTAAACTGAATGAACACGAGAGTCAGTCGTATCTTTGCATGTACATGCAAGTATGTTAATCCGGTTCATATGTAACTCTCCTAACTTTTATTTGCAGGGTCCTATCTATTTAATTCCTTTTAGAAATAGGTAATTCATTTATAACGAGTCCCAAAAAAACGAAAAAAGGAGATTAAAGAGATAGTTAAGTAAAAGAAAATTAGGTCTTTTTTGGCCTTTCGATTTTAAAGTGCAGAAGTTCGGGCTGTAAGGGTGTCTCAGGTTTCTTAATAGGAAGTCAATGCAAAGTACCTTATGACTTATTAGAAAATTATATATTGAGAACTGGTTTCCTGCCAGGATTTTTGGTTGAAAGCAATGCTGGGGTAGTAAGAAAGGAAGAGAAGAAAGAAAGGAAAAAATGAAAGGGAATACTCCAGCTTGCTTATAGACATGAAAACTTTCACACACTTTTTAGTGTAATAATCAGGAGGAAAAGCGGGAACCAGCCCGAACCAAGCTTTATACCGATTGGTTACTTCTTTGGTCAGTGGATCAGAAATTGAGGATTGAACCTGCTGTAATATAGTTCAAGGTCAAGGGCAGGTCTAATGAAATGGACGATAAACCCTAATGCTTACTATTTAAGACTTACTGATATGCAATTGATGATGAATTCATCTCTCATTATTGCAGCTGTTGATTGAGCTAGATGGTGCAGATCAGAGACAGTGTGTTTATGTCATTGGTGCTACAAATAGGTGAATCATTGTTTCCTTGTTTCTTAAAGCTTGCGTCAATTGCTATTTTTGTTGTTTTCAATCTGCCATCATGCATGCGTGCATAATCTTGGTAAAATATGTTGCAGACCTGAGGTGATGGACCATGCTGTCTTACGACCAGGAAGGTTTGGGAAACTCCTATTTGTCCCTCTTCCAAGTCCAGATGAGCGTGGCTTGATCTTAAAAGCTCTTGCTTGGAAGAAGCCTATAGATTCCAGTGTGGATTTAATTGCCATTGGAAGAGATGAAGCTTGTGAAAACCTTAGTGCAGCTGATCTTTCTGCACTGGTTAGATACTTACATCCATTTCAATAATTTATTTTCGGATTTTGAACCTCTCTCTCTCTCTCTCTCTCTCTCTCTCTCTCTCTCTCTGGCTGTGTGTGTGTGTGTGTGAGTTGGTAGTTGCTTGGCTTGTGGTTGGGGCTTTCCATAATTGCTTTATATGTTTTTGTCAACGCTAGATGAATGAAGCGGCCATGGCTGCACTTGAGGAGAGACTGACAGCCCAAAGCAATTCAGATGCCACAACCTCATTGACTATCGGAAAGAGACATTTTGAGCAGGCCCTGAAGAAAGTCTCTCCATCTGTCTCAGAGAAGGTATTACTCTGTTATTTTAGTATTCTCATACTCAGTGGTGGAGACCATTTTTTATTCTAGTAGGGGCACCATTAAGTTAAAGGATTATGCTTTTTATTTGCAAATAAACAGACTACCTGAAAGAAAAGAAAAGAACATAATTCTTAACATACATATACACAGCCTTTGGATTTTCTCTTGGTATAACTTTCACTAAATTTTAATACCAGATGATTCAACTTCTACGTCAATTCATTGTTGTGCCCAAGACAACTAGATCACACATGCCCACCCAAACGCAAAGAAACAACGGTATTTACGTTATTCGGCAATTGCCTACTCCACGGATAGAAGGTTCGTATTATGGAGGATTTTACGGCCACTCAACTACCACAACTCCAGTGTATATCCCCTCACCAAATCACTATTTTTTTTTGTTTTTGTTTTTGAACAACAAAGAAGGATAAATTTATTAATCAGAGAAAAATTACAATGATTAAAATGATAGAAAGTACAAAGCATCATAACGAACGAAATGCATCTCAATCGACATCCAACCCGCCCAGAAATCACATGCTGCTAACAACCCTAAGAGCAGACAACATTAAACGAATCAAAACAACAGCAAATACTAGAGAGTGACACAACCCTAAAGCATTTCAACATCAGTCCCGACCACCACCCAACCTGCCGGTCCCAAAGCCACCGAGCAACCCAACAGAGAAACTTTGTGTGACATAACATATGGGAGAGAGAACTGATCTGTATTACTGAATATTGAGAGTAAATGGTTACTATGCTAACACAAACTTAAATAGATAAAAGCCTAGAAATCTATACCTAAAATAGAAGATTGCAAAGAGATATGATTACGATATTATCACGATACGATTCTATGCCTAAAATACAAGATACGATGAGATCACAATGCATAATACTTTCACACCCTCCCTCAAATTCATGATGTGAGCCCAGAGAGCATTGTGAGTTTGGCCAAGTAACGAAACCGGGAAGTGGTGTGCGCTAATCAGAGGTCCAAAACCGAGTGCCACAACCTGCAAAACCGAGAGATTTTGCAAACCAAAGTGCCAAAACAGAAGTTGAAACTGTTCGAAACGGAGCTGCAACTATGTCGAATAGTACCAAACTCTGCAAAAAAACACTCTGCAGAAAACCTGTAAGTGCTGCTGGTAACAGATCGCGGTGAGCAGCGCCGCAGTGAACAGATGGCTGTTGTGTGATGTGAGGGAAGATAGAATGGGTGGGAGGAGGAGAAGATGCAAAGAGGAAGATGCAAACGTTGCCGAATAAAGCATAAGAGTGCCGAACAGTCCAGAAGCCGAACAGATATCAAATGCAAAACATATGCAAATATCAGAATAGATGCCAAACAGATGCAGAGTAAAGGAACAAAAAAGTTTCAGATGCTAAACAGATGCAGACTAGAGGAAGAACAAATGTAGATTCAGGAGATATAAATTCAAAAGATGATAATTAGGATGATTTTTGAGAAGAAAGAGAGCGCCATACAGATTTCAGATACAAAACCAGAGAAACAGAACCAGAAATAAGAAATACATAACTATAGAGATGCGAAATCAGAGAAAAATAGCTTGAAATAATGTGAAAGCGAATAAATAGCAGTACCAGAGTTTTCAGAGACTTAAGTGCATAGATGAACAACGAAATCAATGAACAAATTAAGACGAGAGAGAGACTGAACAGAGAGGTAGAAGAGGAAGGTCAATAACAGAGAATGCTATGGTGGTGACAGATCTGATACTACATGACAAAACAGATGAGTGCTCGGCGGACGGCTGCGAGGCATAAGCCCCCCGCCGGAAAGCAAATATCCCATAGGTCTAGATCTTAGGCTATGATACCATATGACATAACATATGGGAGAGAGAACTGATCTGTATTACTGAATATTGAGAGTAAATTGTTATTATGCTACCACAAACTTAAATAGATAAAAGCCTAGAAATCTATACCTAAAATAGAAGATTGCAAAGAGATGATTACGATATTATCACGATACGATTCTATGCCTAAAATACAAGATACGATGAGATCACAATGCATAATACTTTCACATCTCTGTCGCCCGAGTCAGTCAGTCAGCTCCTGGTTTGTCACCTCCACGTGCATCCGGGCTGCACGTAAGGGGGAGTGTTAGACTTGTCCCACATTGTTCATCTAAGCCATCCAAACTTGGTTAATATATTCTAGAAGTTACTCCACCTATTGCCAATTGGTTTAGGTTGGAACCTTCCAAGAAATCTAACACTTTGCACCAACAAAATCTACAAGAGAAATCTCCGGAAGATTGGGGTCAAATTGCAAATCCAATCAGTGTTTCTTTTGCTACAAATTGAAAGCTACACAATAATAGGTTTATAGTTGGTATGAGGTGGTGCTCTTCTTTATGCATGAGGCAAGTTGAAGCCAAGAAAGTGGCTATCCCAAATCTGGTTCTAGGCAATCTTCGTCGGATCTTTAGTCTTGGCACACCAAACAGGTGCTGAAATCCAACATTTAGATTTTGTTTACTATATACATATCCTAGTCACAAAATCTTTTCAAAATATGCATTATTGGACTCTTCAGTCTAACAATCATGGCCTGAATTTGTTCGACAAACATTTCCCAAGTATGATTCCAGAAAAAAACAAAGATTAGCAAAAGTTATGGCAATTCATCCTCTTAAACAATAATATAAGCATATTGTGCATACGAAGAAGTAAGAAACATTACACATAAAAACAAAGGCTTAAAGCTGGGCGTCACATGTATGTTAGGCTGCGTTCTTGTTCTTGTAAACTATATGTCTGAAACTTATTTCCGTATTTTTACTTTCCGTAACTTTTTGTCGTAATTTTTGGGATTAATCGTTCGTCTCGACGAGACAAATCGGAAAAGTATAAAAATATGGACGGACGTTGAAAAAATTCAAATAAAACGGCACAAATAAGCAGTTGTTTGATATTTTTTTCATCTTTAGTAATATTTTTCTTTTTGCTTTCGATCATAATTTTGTACTTTTTAGACTCCTGTCGTCGAGACGGATGATTAATCCAAAAAATATCACTCGCATGTAATAAAAATTCAGAAAAAATGAGCAAAACACACAAAACGAAGAAGAAAATTATGTTTTCAAGAATGGGATCTTAGTCTTAAGCTGCAACTCAGCTTTTTCCACCTATCTAATTCATGAACTTGTTTGGGTTGTAGCAAAAGCATTACTACCAACTCTTGACAGAAAGCTTCAGAGCAGCATGAGATTAGACTTGGGATCAAAGTTTTTTCAAAAGATTTGGAGATACAACCATGGGGTTTCAAGTTGCCAAGAGCAATTAAACTATGGAAGCATGAGTGGCCATTTTATCCCGTGTTTGTGTGCTTTGCTGTCTTCTTGCTCCATGTAAGTGTTCTTTAGTACCTCGTAATATAGTTTCAGTTCGTTTAGGTAGAAAATTTTGTAGTTGATGAAGAACTAGGCGTATACCTCCACAGCTCAAAACGTTTCTTTGGGGAAGTCCCAATTCAAAGAAATAGCTTGAATGAACCATGAGTTCATGAGAGAGTTTACTATGATTTAGCTTGTATTGGTACCTAAAATTTCAAATTTTCTATTTGGGTCGAGTTTTGTCAATGGATTGGAGAATATCTAGGGTTGTACATGTCAAATTCAACTGGAATATACGTTTTATATTTATGGATATAATTGAACCAAGCTGTTCTTACTTCTTTCCCCATCGTTTGTGTTTAACATGCAGTCTAGCTAATTACGGCCACCCAGGGCTAAAAAAAGAGAAAAAAAAAAATACCCTGCAGGGGTTTAGAAAAAAGGATTCATAAACTAAAAACAATACTGTTGAAAAACTCGAGTTCAAGTTGCCAAATATAAAAATTCACGATACGTTTTGCTTGATTCTGAACATTGGGTACGAATAGCCAATGTTGAATTATCTTTCTAGGTTCAATTACTTTTTTTTTTACATTTGTTAATCCTTATCTATTCTATCCTAAAAGACTTCGGGAGAGGGATGAGTGCTTACGGCAATCGAACACTGCCCATATGCATGGGAGTATAAAGGAGGCACTAACTGCACTTCATTCCACTTGCGGTTCAATTACAGTTACTTAGAATAAGTAAAATTAGTTTCTCTTTGCTCCTTATGGTGAAAATATCCTAAAAGACTTCGGGAGAGGGATGAGTGCTTACGGCAATCGAACACTGCCCATATGCATGGGAGTATAAAGGAGGCACTAACTGCACTTCATTCCACTTGCGGTTCAATTACAGTTACTTAGAATAAGTAAAATTAGTTTCTCTTTGCTCCTTATGGTGAAAATATCCTAAAAGACTTCGGGAGAGGGATGAGTGCTTACGGCAATCGAACACTGCCCATATGCATGGGAGTATAAAGAAGGCACTAACTGCACTTCATTCCACTTGCGGTTCAATTACAGTTACTTAGAATAAGTAAAATTAGTTTCTCTTTGCTCCTTATGGTGAAAATATATTAATTGGACTAAGAAAAATAATTGAACTTGAACGGTGTTCTCTTAGATTTAGAAACGTTAAAAAGGGATATGTTGCTCCTTGCATGGGTTCCACCCACCTATTAAAAGTGGCAATGCCTATGATACTTTCAATTGTTTCTAGCCGTTGGATTGTATTTGTGGATCTCAACCATTGATTGTCAAAACATTTAAGTAGTATAAATGTAATCATACAATGTAGTAAGTGTAGCCATATAACGTAGTAAGTGTTGTCTTAATAAATGGCATGTAAACTACGTTTTTATGGTCAGTAATATTGCAATTTTTTGACGAAAAAAGTAAAAATCATTCGTTTTTAGTAAATCCACTTTATTTTTTGTGGGTGATTTTGATATAACTGTAAACACCGAAATTTGCCCCTCCCTTTTATTTCACTGATCCTAAGGAACAAGAACGTTGTCTTCAGCATGCTGACGTAGTAGTCAGTCCCGAAGAGGAGTGCGCATCTTCCCAGCAGGTACAAAACTACAATGAATTGGCCAGGTTTTTTCCCAGAGAGTCAAATGGTCATTTAATATGGTAAGAACCCTAAAATATCTGCATGTGCATAGCCCAGCGATGAGGCATGCTATTTCTCCGCTCCTCGATTGATGGTCAGAAAGTGGGTCCTCGTAACCCTAATCTAGGCCAAAAAGCCAACGTGTGCTTCAGAACATCCAAACCATTATTGCCATTGTCAGATGTGCTTATTTCATCATTTTTAGGTGAATTGCCAAGTCTTGTCACAATTCGAGGACGTTTCACTATTGAATCGTCACCAGCTATCAGTCAGACACTCAATTTAATCCCAAAAAATCTTAATCAAGTCAAATCTTCTCCAAACCTTACCAAACATCATGCATGGTGATATTATGGTATTCTGAGGTTTGTAGACAAGTTTCGTGCATAAGGAAGCTCGTTTGATATTTATGCGCGTACTGTGCTTTCTGAAACCCACAGTATTTTTTTCCCATACTTTGTGACCAAGTTTTGTCAATCCAGCCGTACTAGAATTCTTTCTTATGGTTACGAAGACCCCTGCCAAATTCTAGGTCATTCGGAGTTCATTTGATCTGCCAATCGCATGCATCGCCAGAAGTCAAACAAGAACTGGGCGAGCCATTTTCCGCCAATCAAGACGTAATCTGGAAAAATGTACGTAGCGACAACGTTCGGAGCACCTCAAAACCTTAAGGGGGTCACCCTGAACGGATTCATATCAAACTTTCAGTGACCCCCTTAAGACCTTGGAATGTGGCACGCTTTTGTACCAACCGGACCAAGGCCTGGACGATTGGCCATGGAGTGGCCACCAGCCCTCTGAGGTGCCTTAGCAGAGGCGCCCCTACCAATATAAAAGGCCTTCAAGGCCTCTGAATAGTTCACCCATCTTCTTTATCTTTCAGCCGACTCTTCTAAAAGCTTTGACTTCCCTCCGAAACCAAGATCTATATGACCGTGTCCCTCTTACACTGAATATCTCACATGGTGATCAGTCACATGACTCGAATTGTGAACCCAAAGGGGATTACGGAGATGGTTCATGGGATAGTTCAAGCTCTGACTCTGATGAACCCAACTCACCTACGTCATTTTGCACACTGCGAAGATCAGAGGACTTAACTCCTGCAAATGCTGCTCATTTACAGTATCTCAAGGAAAATTTTTCGGGAATGTTTGTCCATGCACCCGAAGTTCAGAAGGATGGCAGGCTACCAGCTGAGGGTACTTCTGCTCCTGTCCGGCGATCCACCAGGGCTAGGGGCCCAAAGCGTGTCTTTTACGAAGTGCTTTCCTCCCTAGAGAACCAAATTATGGTCATTGACCTCAACCAAGAACCTGAGGACAATAGTAGCACTAGAGTGATAAATCGTGAACCAGGGTTTGAGGTCAGTTCAGAAACCGACGAATGGGAGTTGTGTGGTTTTCAAGAAAAAGATTGGGAAGCATTCCAAGAGTATTACGAGAACACTCCATATCCCGTGCTTATGGAAAACCTTAAAGGTGATCTTTCTGTATATTTAGAATCTGAGGCGGAGGGATCATACCATCCGAAAATACCAGTTTATCCGGAGGCGCCAGTGTATGCACAACCGGTAGATTTCTATTACTGGAAAACTTTGAAGAACACCCCGTTATTATCTTGGAGGATAACTTCCCATCTACAATTGAAGAACTGCTTGCGGAAGCTCGGTTCACTGCCATGCAAGAATATCAGGCCTACATCAGCCTAGGAACTGTCGACCAACTAATTCATTCCCTGTACGGGGACCTGTTTTCGCCAGAATCATCAAATAGAGTCAACATGGTGGCCGCTGGATTCTTCCCCGATTGCCAACTTCTTGGGCTCCCCGGGCAGGAGATCATGACTCAAGACCCTCCCGGGCTGAAGAAGGAATGTATCGCGGTTATTGGTAATGGCCACCGTCTGGAAAGTTATGGGGAGAATTTTCCCAACTACGGCTACTCCTTTAATTCTGCCCTTGGCAGCTATTCCGACTCCAGTGATGCCGACAACGAGGCTGAAAGTTCCCTCAACATGGGAAACTTAAATTCTATGATAACTGCAATTCCGGCCATAGTTGTGCTCGATGATTCTGATCGGGATTGGATTCTCCTCCCTCTTGTTGACCAAAGGCTGGCATCCAACTTCGAGGATGGTGGGTTCTCTTGGTATCCCGTCATGCAAGACGGTCCATATTATCCGCACTATCCTGATCCTAGTGCCTGGATACCGCTGCCTCCCGATTTTGAAGAAAGCTTTTCTTCCTGCCCAAATGACTGTTGGATCCTCGACTCGCCGTCTAAGGAAGAGTCACCGCCTAAGTTCGTCAGCAGAAAACCTCGAATGAGCGTCATAGGCCTCTCGGTTCGGGTATTCAGGTTCAATCTCCCTGTCCCGGGAAAAAGAAAGAGGTACCTCGCCGAGGATTATGAGTCAGGGAGGTCTAAGCCTACGCAGTCATCCTGCCATGAAGAAAGTGAGGACTCCTGTATGAGCAACTCTGTTAACCTTGTTATCACCAAAGAATCCATCATTGATACTCTCTCCTTATCAGACCTGTCAACACTACCTTCACTGCGGAATATATTGACAGTTGCATAATCTGCCGCTTTCCAGACCCTAGTGATAGTGATAGTACCGATGATGATGATGATCACTTCTATGAAAAAAAAGCCCCTCGGAAGACCTGTCTTCTCCGAGGAATCTACAATCATCCACTATTCTGATGATGAGGAAAATGAGTTTAACTTTACCCGCAAGGTTGGGCTCACCTTTTGGCATCTTGAGAAGGATCCCACAATACGAAACCAGCTTGGCGATTACTCTACAATCTTGCCCATTGGTTGAGGAGACGAATTTGCTGAGGATGCTAAGGGATGGGTAGCACCTCCATATCCACCTCCGCAGTATAATGACCAAGAATACGACGAGTTGACCCAAAGGGTTTCTCGCCTCCAGTTCCTAACAATAAAGAATCAAACCACTGATTTGGACGAGGGATACACCGTCAACATGATTACTGCAGATCATATATCTCCCTCCAGAAATCCCGAAGAATACATCACTCTCCCCGGAGTCTCAATCAATTGTTATCCTATAGAGGACAGAAGAGGCAAGCGTATGATAAGCGTCCAAGATTGTATAATCTTGGTGCTTAAGTCCTCTAGTTTGTAGCGTTTGTATGTGTCGTTTTTATTCGATATTGCACATAAGATTGTGTTTTGTTAGTTTCAGGTAAAACGTGGAATTAAGGCGGTTGTTAGCGCCACGATAACTCTCGGAAGCATCTAAGTATCCGAGGCCGCGTGGTGACTCCCCACTAAGTCCTGAGGGGTGTTTAAATAAGTGTCGAGGAGTGCTCGGGTTGTCGGAGGGCCGTTTGGACGAAGTCCAGAACAAGGAAGGTGTCTGTCCACCCAGTACTAGTTCTGGGAAAATGCCAGTACCGGCATCCAGTACCGGTACTGTGAAAATGCCAGTACCGGTACCCACTGATCAGAGAGTAGAAGATCCATCCCGTTGAAACCCAGTACCGGTACCGTGAAATTGCCAGTACCGGTACTGCCTGGAAAAATATCTATGTTTTTTTCACCTTTTTAAACTTTCCTTTTAAAGCATACTTGCCACTTTTGGCAAGTTTTGGATATTTGTAGAGAGAGAAAGGAGGTTTTGTATAAATACCCCTCTCCTCCCTTTGATTCAACACACTTTACTTTATACTTTTAGTCTTTTATTTTCCTAGAACTCCGTAGCTTTCTAAGCTTTATTTCAAGCTGCCTTCCTTAAAAACTCAAGTATTTGTCGTACGTCAATTTGTCGTTTGTTAATGTTGTAGCCGCAGTTGAGATCCTTCATAATATCAAGTCTATTTTCGTTTCTATCGGTTAAATCTCATGTCTCTTTTTCCTAGCATGCTTTATTTTTCAAGTATGGTTGAGTAGTCTTTTAGGCTTGGTCATGGGGTAATTTTTTTCCCATGACTTCGTGGTTTCAATGGTTTTTCTATGACTTGATCATGGTTTAGTAAGAAATAGGCCTAATCTCTTATGTTCGGCGAAACCAAAGAGCTGTTACCCTTTTTGATCGTGTGTTGGCCGAAGTTTTAACCTTTGTTTTGCACAATCGGTGCTTGGAGCTTTTAACGCTCATGGTGTTTGAATTAAATGTTTGCTAAATGAGATTAAGTCATTTTTGAGCTAATACCATGATTATGCTTGACTTTTAATATTGAGTGCTTAGGGTTTAAGATTGTCTATGTCTTGGCCTTGAGTTGTTAGAAGGAAACAGTTAAAATGGCTAAGTCATCGGCTAAGTTTAAATCCTCGTTTCTAGTTTCTTTCATAGAGTATTTTCCACTTTCAAAGGCAAAACCGACAGGTGGCCGTCTAAACGCCACAAATCTCACATAAAACCTACAATCTGAACTAGCTAAATTCGGACTCCCTGTGGTACGTTCTCAGTCTTACTGAGTTATTCTGCAAACGACTAGAAGCCCTATGCTTCGGGCTATACATCCAGGAGTATCAATCTTCTGTCGTAAGCATTTTTGGTGCCATTGCTGGGGACTCTTATTATAGTTTATTTGAAGGTTTGACAAACCATTGTAAATATTCCGTTTAATTTCACTTTGAGCAATGAATACTTATTCTAGCGGATACCTCTAATCGATCATCTTGTCAAACTTGAGGTGTAACGAAGCTAGTATAAGTATCAATTGCCTTTTCTTTCATTGTTTATATAGCCGAGGAGGCGGCACAGCCCCTCTAGTCTGGATAACTAGATTTGTGTTGGTTTTATGCTTGTTTATCGTAGTCCATTATTGAATCGGCTACATCGATCTGCTTCTCCTCCAAGGGTGTGCAGTATTATTCGGGCGTTTTCTCCACCATGCGAGTTATCTCCCCACCGGCTCAAACGTTGTGTGACTTTTTGAATCCAGAAAGGGCTTCGCAAGTTTCTCCTATCGTAGTTCCAACCCCCACTGTTGCCAATACATTTGTGTTCAACTCGGATTATCACCAAGTGATCCCTGAGTTCCGGGGGCGTGAGCTTGAAGATCCTTATTCCCATATTTGAGATTTTGAGACTATTGTCCACCCGTTTGTGAGCGTACCAGGTCAGCTTGATCAAGCATGTTTGGCGCTGCTTCCTTTTACTCTGAAGGACAAGGCCAAGCAGTGGTTCCACACGTTTATGGGAAAGTCGCTTGACGCCGCTTAGGATTACTTGGAAGCTTTGGTGGTAAGATCTCAGACTTGGCAATTCAAAGATCCCGGTGAATGGGCGATGTTCAACCAAGGCCCTAGTGGGTCGGGTAAGTTCTCCATAACCGAGCATAACACTTTTGAAACTCAGTTAGAAGAGATATCCCAGAAGTTGGACAAGGAGTTGAAAGGAGCTCAAGAGGTCAAGGAGGTGCGAGCTTTGGAGGAGGTATGCGTCATTTGTGAAACATTGGGTCATTCGACCAAGAGTTGCCCTACCATTCCCGCTCTCAAGCACCACATCACCCAACTCCCCTTGGAGGAGGTGAGCGCAATGAACCAACGTTTTGATCATTACTCGTCTACGTACAATCCGGGGTTGAGGCAAAGTCCAGCATTCCGTTGGAACCAACAAGACCAAAGTGGGCCTTCTCAAACACCTCCACCATCTCAAAATCAACCGTGGCTGCCTAATGCAAGCCAAGGGCCACCTCATTTTGCACAAAACCAAGGACCTTCAGGATTCATGCCCTTTGGCCCCTTTCAAGGTTCGAACCCCTTTTCGCAACAACAAAGGCGATCTTTGGAGGATACCTTGCAAGCCTTCGTGCAAAACCAGATGAACCTTAATGAGCAAAATGCCCAACTCTTTGGAGAAATGAAGAACCAAATGGGCAAATTAACAAATTCTGTGGGCCTTTTGCAACAAGAGAAAGGAAAACTCCCCGCTCAACCTCAAGCTAACCCTTAAGGTCAACATGCAATTGGTAGCTCTTCGGTGATTTTCCCAGAAGCTCAACTCGTGCACTCGTTAGGACCATTTTCCCATCCCATTCATCTATCAAATTCTAGAGCGAGTGGTTGGTCATGCTTACTATTGCTTCCTTGATGGTTATTCGGAGTGCAATCAAATTGCGGTCTCTCTTAATGATCAAGAAAAGACAACTTTCACTTGCCCTTACGGGACGTTTGCTTATCGTCGCTTAACTTTCGGCTTGTGCAATGCACTCGGACCCTTTTCAAGGTGTATGATGGGTACTTTTAGTGACATGATAGAGATGATCATCGAAGTCTTTATAGACATTTTCTCGGTGATTCTTTCGCGGAGTGTTTGGCAAACTTGGAGAGGGTGCTAGAGCGCTGTGAGAAGAATCTCGTGCTCAATTGGGAAAAATGTCACTTTATGGTGACCCAAGGGATTGTATTAGGGCATATCGTGTCGGAAAAGGGGATTGTGGTGGACAAAGCGAAGATTTGACTTGATTTCAAACCTGCCGACCACAAAGTGTGTCAAGGACATTCGCTCTTTTATTGGCGCTTTATCAAGGATTTTAGCGCCATCTCTTGTCCATTGTGCCACCTCCTTTCCAAAGACACTACATTCGTGTGGACTTGTGAGTGTGAGGAGGCGTTCTAGAAGCTAAAGGCAAATCTCACTACTCCGCCTATCATGCAATCTCGGATTGGACTTTCCCCTTTGAGCTTATGTGCGATGCTAACGACTATGCTGTGGGGGTTGTTCTATGACAACAGAGGGACAAGGAGCCTTGCGTCATCTACTATGAAAGCAAGACTCTCAATGAGGCTCCTTTCAGTGGTCGAACAGTTCATTTCAGCCTCGTTGAGAGTCGTGTTGCCGAAATGTTCTTATTAAATATGGTGCATGAGACAACCCCCAGGAGTTGACCTCGCCGTCAAGACTTAGAAGTAAGAATTTGCTCTCTCCTAAGATTTCAGGTTTAAAACTTATAAGATGCTATCAACTCATTTAAGACCAATCCGTACGTAGCTTTGCTTCAGTTTCAATTGGGCTCCCCGCAATTGAGCAGTTGAATTGAGCTCCCAACAGTGTCAAGGTGCCCATCAGCTGACCCGAACACGTATTCTATTAGGGAAAAAAATTATTAAAATAACTATTCAAGTCAAATATGGTGTATGAGAACACTATTCAAGTCAATCGTAAGCGTAATCTATATGCATGTCCTCTTCTTCTGTTGTTTTCCTAACCGAGTCGATTTATGCACCTTTGAACTGAGGAATAAAAATCTTTTTAACTATCAACACATTTTTTTGAGACTTATCCACCCCCAGATTCATCCTTGCGAGCACAGATTGATGAGCCCTAGTTTCATCCCCGCAAACACAGATTCGTTCCGAATCAGATTTTCGTTTAACTGATGAAGGGCAGTGTGAGATTCTGGGGTCATCCCGTCCAGAGCAGGTTGATTCGAGGGCATACTCCAGGTGATGCGATCAGTAGAGTCGATGGGCAGGAGATCACGCGCCCATGCTCCAATTCACTACGGTTACAGTATGAGAACCGAAAGTGGAGCATGGGTGCGAGAATTCACTACGGTTACAGTACGAGAACCGAAGAAGTAGCAGTACACTATCCATCCATTGATTTCTGCAAGGCCTACCGGCTCCTCAATAGGAGGGCCGCGAGGTCTACGGAAGGGCGATCTTGGGGAACATGGTTCATCCGACTTTTCACTTTTTGGAACATTAATAAAAAATTTAAAAGACAACTTTTTTCAAAAGGACTTCATAGATTTAATATATCACCATTCCAAAAGCAAATGTCATCATATTACAATCATATTGAATTATGTTTAAGTTGTCGAATTTGTCAAATATTACAATTCCCAAATCAACTTTGAAGCTTCCAAAATAAAGTTACAATAAAATTAATCAAAGAGACTACGCGTACAGGAACCAAGGTTCTTCGACTCCCTTCTCAGCAGTGTTGACTTCAGATGGATTGTACGGTATTTTTGTTTCGTCTTCGGTACCTGGTGTTTGAAGACTAGGGCAACGTAGTACCGTGAGTGATTGACGCTCAATAGCTAAAGCCTACCCGAAACCCATAACTTACATACAAAACCATGTACAATGCGGTTAAAGTAAAAAAAAGAAGCAATTAAAGCAACGAGCGATCGATTTCAGTTACTGGCCTTTAAACTTAGTGAATTCTAGAATCTCAATTTTTGAGAAACACCCTCCCATGCTAACCATTAGGACTATGATCATTCGTGATACTGCTCCCCCTTGCTTGCCCTAACCGGGAGCCCCGATGAAATGGCCTAAGTTATTTACTTACTCGGAATGATCGATGGTCTTACAAGAATGAATTTCCCAGGGAACTAACCGTAACCACTGGGCCCACAAAGAACTAACCATAACCTTGGGAGTATATAGACCATAACCTAATACTATAATACAATATCACCCTTTTACCTCCTATTCAAAAAGAGCGATCATGCAATATCATATCTTAAGGTTTTGAATATACAATCAAGTGCCATACCCTAGCTTCATTTCTCCTCCCCAAACTGGACTCCGTGGTTAACCTCAAATAGATTCGGATTCTGCTGGATAACCTCCAAGAATCCCTTCACAACCTCTCCTTATCTTTTCTGAGTTTCTTTAACTTTCGAATCGTCTACGTTATCTTCTAGGTACGTACACCAATTCTCCAGTAAACCTAATGTCCTTTCTATGTTCTCACGAAGCAATGTAATGTAACAAACAGTAATTATCATTCACGAAATTGAAATCACGTCATTACGATATTAAATTTATCCATAGAAAACATATGCCAAGAACATAAGTAATGATCATTCCTGTCAAGTTAACATATCCCAAGTCAGAGTGTAGGTTCGAAGTGATCACTAAGCATGCATGAGATTAGCTGACATTGTTCCCTGATTAGCCAATACTTTCGTAAATCATAAATGGTCCTCTAAATCAAAATTACTAGAACACAAACTTAGGTTGAACATATCGTTCTCCACTCCGAAATTTTTGTTTAATCACAGGTAACTCATCAAGCACTTCAATGTTATACTAGCAACATATATATATATATATATATATATATATATATATATATATATATATATATATATATATATATATATATATATATTTAGGGAGCTAGAATTTAACTACGTCGGTCCGGTAGTTCTAGCGGGAAGCGACGGCGAGTTGGTTGATCAAACGTACGGTGACGGAGTTCCGTCAGGCCAGTTCGTGGCTGTTTTCTGGACTGTTATGGAGTAGTATTCGGGTTGCTACGGGGCTGTTCGGAACTGGAGTTTATGGGCTGTTTTATCGGGTAAATCGGACTGCTTTCAAAGAGAAACGGAGCTGTCCGGGACTGGTTTATGGAGCAGATTTGCAGTTGGTTTGGAACTGGAATGGAGCCGATTTTGGGGCTGTTTTGAGAGCTAAAATGTAGCGGTTTGGGACTGTTCTTATTCTGGGCCGAAAGGGGTAATTTAGGTGGTGATTAGAGTGTCTTCATTTTCTTTCTTTTCTGTCCTGAATGAAGAATAAGAAAAGGGAAGTAAACTGGTGGTTTGGTGGAAGTCTGGAAGGGATAAAGAGGAACAAGATTGTAACTATATGTAATTAATATAAAAATAAATAAATCGTACAACTACATGAAATGATTGTTTTCTATTTTATAAAGATAAAATGTAGTTTGAAAACTCGGACCGTTACAATTTCTATTTTATCGACTCATTTTTACTTGAACACTACAACAATCATCTCTATTATCCTCTCTATCACTATTTAAGAATTATATAAAATGCATATATACCTATATAGGTTCGAATCTACGGCTTTGTGTATATCAGTACAATGAATGAGGGCTTTGACCTGAATTGGGTCCGTTGATTGCTTCTTCTTCCACACTTGTTTCTTCTCCTTATTTTCGTTTATACTTTGAAGTGGGCAAATAACTCCTTGACACTCTTATTTGTAAAATAAAAACAAACAACAAAACACTCTGGTGCCTTAAATTTTTCGTCATGAACAAAAGGGGCTGAAATTGAAAACACATGCATCGATTGAGTAATTGCTCAATATTTTGGTTTAAATGTCGTTGCACAAATCAGATTTTGGAAGGTATAAAGGTTTAATGGGTTTGGTTCTTGGAGGAGATCGAGAGAAGAATACGCTTGCATCGATAATATTTTGGGAAAGAAACCTAAATAGTCCTCGTAGTTTAGTATTTGTATCAACTTGGTTCCTGCAATTTGAATTGGCTCAATTTACCCTCTGTAGTTTTCATTTTGTTTCAACTTGGTCCAATTACTAACTATCGTTAGACTCCGTTAACCCCAGACACAAATGGCCCCCTTTTCTAGGGTTAAAACCATAATCTGCCATTCTCCTCTTGCCCTAGTGTACCTCTGAACCAAAACACAGAGTCTCGTTGTTCCATTCTCCATTTTTTTTTCACTGCTTCAGGACTTTACCTTCTACCGAAACGTGTCTCATTCTCCTTCGGGGGGAAGGAACGAGAGGGATTAGGGCTTGGATAAGTGATTAGGGTCCTATGGATTGCAACATGGTTCTTGAAAAGAAATGAAAAATGAGGAGATTTGTGTTCTATAAAAGGGGTTCAGATATTTTTTAAAAATGTTTGAATTTTAGAAATTGAAGTGGGTTTTATTTTAAAAAGGGACCGAACTTTCATCAAGCTGCCTACATATCTCCGGGTAAAGGAGAAACAGGTCTGGCCGTAGTTCGGGCCACAAAAGAGGTTTAGAAAATAACTTAGAGTTTCCACCGGGCATAGAGTTTAGGTGTGTCTGGTCACCTCTTGAATATCAGAAGAATAGTTCAAGTACTTTAGAAAAAAGAACACATGCCAAAGAACTCGGTTTTTAGAAAAGAGTGACTCTATTTTGCTTTTTAGGAAAAGGCTTTTAGGTCTGCAAGGTTAGAGAAGAAAGGGTTCTGTAATTCACTAGAAAAGGGGCTCATTTGTGTCTGGGGTTAACGGAGGCTAACGACAGTTAGTAATTGGACCAAGTTGAAACAAAATGAAAACTACAGAGCGTAAATCGAGCCAATTCAAACTGTAGCGACCAAGTTGACACAAACACTAAACTGCATGGGCCATTTCGGTTTTTTTCCCTATTTGTTTATGTTTTCCTTTGCTACTATGCCTAGCTTATTTTGGAGAGCTACAATACCCTTTTGTAAAATACCTATGTTGATAGCTAGGCTGGTGCAGCCTCTTTTTTTGAGAAATTCCTCTCTATTTTATCTAAAAGTGTGATATAGAGAGGTTGGTGTACATGCTCAGTATGTACACTGAGCATGTACACCAATAGAAATGTATTTTAGCTATCCAATAGTGCACTTTTTTTATTTTACATACTCAAACATCTCTCAATCCCACATCAATCTTTTCTATTATCATTTTCTTATAAAATACTATAAAATATTACCCCCTCCCCCCTCTCTCTCTCTCTCTCTCTCTCTCTCTCTCTCTCTCTCACACACACACATGCACTTCATCTATAGAAAACCAAAAATTGAACCCAAACCCATAAATTGACCCCAAACCCATAAATTGAGTACCACCAATTGACCCTAAACCCACGATCGGAAAACTCTACCCGAAGAACCAACGAGCACGCGTCGAACTCCGCCAACTTTGGCGACTTCTGTTACTCGTCAAGAAACCTCTAGTTTATGGAACACCCTTTAAGTTTCAGCTTCTCCAGATCCAAACAGCCTTTCAGCTCAAGAGAACACTCTTTCAGCTACTCCAGATCCTCGTCTAACTCTTCGTCCTCGTAGATTGTCGTCTTCTACTGCCTCCACACTGTGAGAGAGAGAGAGAGAGAGAGAGAGAGAGAGAGAGATATGCTGGGTTTTAGCTACAATATTGGATAGAAGAGAACAGAGAAAAAGTCAATTGTGGGATAATAATAAAGGAAGCAATTGTTGATGAACAGTGCCTCGGGAAATTAAGCGAGGTTTGGTGGCCAAAGGTATGGTAGCCGAAGGTAAAATACCTAAGCTTCACTGAGACTGGTGCAATGCATCTTTTTGGGTTTGCCTCAGTAAATACCTAAATACATACATTTACATACTCTTGTGTACATGCTCTTAAGGTGGGGCAGGCATAATTAAGTTCACCCCCTGTGGTTGAATTCGATATAGACTGATGTTGTGGTGGTTTGTTAACAATGAGACTTCAGTTCATCATCATCTTTCAGAACAAAGAACACATAAACTAAAAACTATGGCAAAAAGAAAAAAATGGAAATGAAGAAGTTAAAAAATGACAGTTTTGCTCTCTTTGTTCGACATATCTTATTTATCTTTAACTTTGATCCACTTTTTAGTACTTTTCCTTTTTCCTCTGTGAATACGAATGATTAGTCGTAAAAAATTTGAGAAATACTAAAAAATTGTTAAACATCAATCATACCAACCGCACCATCGTTTAGAATAATTAATTTAGTTTAAAGTTTATCGGACGTCCATATTCCAAGACCATGTAAGCCTGTTACATGAAATGCCCCAAAATCAAAGCAAGCCACCCTTGAGAGAAATAAATGAATTCCAAATAACTTGGGCAAATCCAAAGAAGGTTTTCCTGTATGTTCAAGAATAGAACCAAGGTTTCATATACGCAGGAGCCATAAGGCAATAACAAAAAATTTAAAATTTTAATGTTTAGAAGTATAAAAAAAGTTCAATTTAAATTAATGCCCTGTGGAGAGAAAACTTAAGGTGATTGATGCGTTTTTCTTTTTGTGGTATGAGACAGAATTGGGTCAGAAGGATAAAGAACCACTAATCAATCAATATACTAAAGCAAATGTGTTGTGTGGTCTCAAGCCTTCAAGCATCCAATCCTAATTTTTCAGATTTTTCCTTTTTTGAAGGATCAAAAACCGTTAATCAATCAATCAATCAATATACTAAACAAATGTGTTGTGTGGTCTCAAGTCTTCAAGTACCCATTCCTAATTTTTTAGATTTTTCATTTTTTGAAATTGAGAGAGAGAGAGAGAGAGAGAGAGAGAGAGAGAGAGAGAATTAATTGGGGAAAAATTATTCAATGACCATGAGATTTTTCATTTTTTGAAATTGAGAGAGAGAGAGAGAGAGAGAGAGAGAGAGAGAGAGTTAGTTGGGGAAAAATTATTCAATGCCCCCATGGGCATTGCCACGTGGTGGCCTAACTTATCTTTCCATCAAACATTTGTATAATTCTCACTACAAAATATCGAGCCCACAAAATTTTTTTTGTTTGTCCCGTGCATCGAACGGGTACAACGCTTGTTCATACAAAGCCACTGAACTGTCCTGACTTGCAATCAAAGTTGTATGCATTATATGGACAAGAAGCAACCGAGCGGAATCATTCAATACAACGGTATGAATGCGATACCAAGGCAAACCCATGAAAATACCTTTAATATCAAAGAAATATAGACACCACGTAATTTTATCTATCTATCTTCTATCAATATCCTGTAGGAATGTGTTTAGGCTTATCAATCCTTCAATTCAAACCTTCATCCCTAATTTTTTAGATTTTAGATTTTCTTTTTAATTTGTTTAAATTGACACACACAGAGAGAGAGAGAGAGAGAGAGAGAGAGAGAAAGAGAGAGAGAGAGATGGGGAGGGGTAAAGATTCCAGGAGAGTTGAGAGTAAATAATCCAATGCTCCAGTGACATTTTTATGTGGTGGCCCAACTTATCTTTCCACCATACGTTTGTGTGGTTCTCACTACAAAGTGTCGAGTCTGCACAATTTGGTTCGTGCATCGAACAAACACAACGCTAGTTGTATTAAAAAAGATTGTACTACGAATGTTATGAATTTCCCTTGTTCAATCGATTATCTTGGGCCAAGGGTTGATTCTGCTCTAGAACAAAAAGAATCAAATTTATTCTATACTCGATGAGTACCTATATACAATCTCAGTTTGAGGACGTATGTCTACCATTACAGTATATAACTATCGGACATGGATCCTCTAGGATTGGAAGGGCCAATTTCGGCCGGTTTTGGGTCTTTTTTGTGCCTGCGTTAATGATCCAAATCATTCACTTATTGAACATGTCGAGAACTCATATCACGCAAAAAAAAAAAAAAAAGTTGATCGGGAACCATTTGAGATGATTTCGAGAGGAATTTGTTTTCAGATAAACGGGTTTAATGGGCTTGTTGATCGGAAACCATTTTAGTTATGTTCTCAGCGTGTTTCTAGAAAGTGAAGAGTTTGTATCATTAATGCAGGCTCGAGTAGAGCCCATATGGATCAAAACTATATGGTCAAGTGCATTTAAAATTAAAGGACATGAGAAGATCAAGTTTTTCTCGTTTGTGTATACTTTCTTGTGCTTGTTATGGAGGGTGCAAGTGAGATGATTGGATCCTTTCCCCCTTAGAAAGAATAAAAAACTTGCACCCTCGATGACAAGCTGTTTCCCACTTTTCCGCCGGGTAGGCGTGAGCGAAAAATCCGATGGCGTGTGCGGTGTGAGCGCGGGCGTGCCAGGACTTGTTGGCGTCCAACGTACAGAAAGCGTGAGCGCCTCGATCTGACTTCGTATGTAATGCGACTGCGTGTGACCCAAAGGGTGAGGCCATAATGAGGTTCGTGGTTTTGCCTCTACAAGCGAGGACTTAATAATTTTCCAACCATGTGAGAAAAAGAATTAACAAACGTAGAATAACTTTATTATGCCGTAATAATAAAGTTGGGGATACAAGAATAAGAATTAACAAACGTAGAATAACTTTATTATGTCATAATAATAAAGTTGGGGATACAAGAATAAGAATTAACAAACGTAGAATAACTTTATTATGCAGTAATAATAAAGTTGGGGATACAAGAGAGACGGAATAACTTTACTATATCGTAATAATAAAGTTGGGAGTACAAGAGAGATAGAAAAGAGAGAGAGATGAGATAATTGCTTCGCAAGGAAGACTTTGGTTTTTTAAGCGCTGGGCTTGATTGGTGTGTGAACCCTTTTTTCATCTTGAGTTCTTCTATTTATAGGCCACGGCTTTGCATGCAAGAGGAATTCCAGCTTCTCCTGGTGATGCCAAGTGTCCCATGCAACTGCACATCGTGGGCTAATGGGCGGTGTAGAGATGAGAGAGAGTGGCCCAAATTGTGGAAGAGTGTTTGCGTAAATTGAAATCATTGGGGAAGTGGGCTTCTTGTATGTTGACAAGCGTCCCTTGTCTTGAAAATTAACTTCCCTCCATAGCTCTTTGGATGCCAAGTGTCCATAATGACTTTTAACTTCCAAGTAAAAAACCAACTGTTTTTTACATCATGGGTCATTCCACTTTTCCAGCAAGCACATGCCAAAACTCATATTCAGTGCTCCGAATAATACTTCAAAGAAAAATTATTCGGTGTATCTCGCTTCACTTGGGTTTCAATTAATTGGGTCTTGCTCCAAATCACAAAATTAATATGACCCCTTAATTTTTTAGCCCGAGCAACTCATAAAAACTAGCCTAATTTAATTAAATGGCCCTTCAGCGCTAGCCCAAGGTTTGGTGCCAAAAACGGGTGTAAACAATGCCCTCCATGCTTTGATTCTTTACTTTTAGGATCAAGGCATGTATTAAAAAGAAAACTGTTTTTGGCATCCAAACAGTCCTCTGTTGTAGCATACCTTCTTTTGTTTGCCTTGCCTATGGACTTAGTAGGCATTAGGCAGTTTCCATACTCCTCAGGTCTTTGATAAAATTTCTCTGAATTCAAACCTTGGAAGGAGTCTACCAGAAATCTTTGGACAAGCCTTTCAAAGGCCTCTCTTAGAGATAAATGCCTCATTCTGCATCCTTTAGAGCTTCTTAAAGTGATTTGATGATGCTTGCACCTATTATTAGGCCTATTTCCACCAACAAAGGCCTGTGTTCAGGTCTAATCGTAGAAAAACGATCGAACCATAAAAAAGGCCTGGCAAGGACTAAACCTCATATTGGAGGGACTGAACCTCATATTGGAAGGACTGAACCTCATATTGGAAGGACTGAACCTCCACTTTGAGCGCTCATAATAGTGATTAAGTCCTACGGGAAAGGTCTAAACTTCTGTTTGAATTGCTTATAATATTGGCTCGGGCCTAGACAAAGAGCTCAAAGGGCCTTCATACCAGTAGATAGGCAAAGAGCTCAAAGAGCCTTCGTACCTGTAGATAGGACTTGTGTCTAGGCCTTGTTGTAGAGAAACCATAAACCCATGAAGGCCTAAAAAGAACTCGAAGTATGTTGAAAGGCTTGAACTCTTGCATAAAATGCGTATAATAGTGGTTCAGGCCTAGACAAAGGGCTCAAAGAGCCTTCGAACCTATAGCAAAAGCCTGTTTACACTAATAGAGTCTTGCGTCCAGGCCTGGTTGTAGAGAAACCATAGAATGATGAAAAGGCCTGGGAAGGATTGAAAATATATTTAAGGTCTAAACCTCTGCTTTGAACTTTCAGGCATGCTTAATGAAATAAAAAGGCCTCCACTTTTGTGGAAAAGGCCTAGTAAAACTCTGATAGGGCCTTTTCAAGGATTGATAGGCCATGGCCGAACATTTAAAAGGTGTTAGTTCGGCCCATGAAGGACTCTTCTTTGTTCTTAGCCCTTCTTGACACCACTTTGGCGTTTTTGTGTAAGCCAAGTGAACAACACTCGTTTTTTATGTGCCCCACAAATCCAACGTGGGCGCAATTCTGCACTTTTAAGGCCTAAAATTGGCCTACACTTATAATACCTTTTGGTAGTTTGGACAATGCCAAAAAGGCCTTCATGCACCAGGGGAGGAGGGGAATCTCCAAGTACAAATGAATTGTGATCAAGCCCTGGAATGTCGCCACTTTCCTCCTCTTCATTCAATTCTTGCTGTTCTGGAATGGGTGCAACTTGCAATTCAGTCCTGCCCATAAGGCTGATGGCAGGTCTGGATCGTTCTTGATTTGTATATGTTATCTGCTCACTGCTCAGGGCTGAATCTGGACGTGGTAACTCTTCAGACACTTGATAAAGTTCTTAAGAGAAGTGAATGGGTTGATCTTGTCTCATAATAGAACTTTTCACGTGCTGGCTCCTCCCAGGTCTGAGATCATGTTCCCCTTGCATTGAAGCAGATCTATCTCTTTGCTCCTCTAGGCATGGAAAGAGCTTACCATCCAAAAGTTTTTGGAACACTCCTGAATGTTAGTTGTTGCGCTCAGATCTGAGACTGTTGCCTTGATCATTTTGATGTTTATCATCCAGACATTCCTGCTGTTCGGAATCCTCAAAGGACTGAACTGAGAACTTTGCCCCCCGAGTTCAAGTCCTTGACCTCCTTGCCCCTCGAGTGTAGGGTTTTTAGAAGCTAAGGGCTTAGAGAAGCCTGGAGGTCTGATGTGTTTGCCAGGAACTTGTTTAGACACATTTAGGCCTGAAGTTAAGCCTAAATTGCCAAACTGTGACAACAGTGGTGGAGTAGGAGTTGACTTCATGTATTCGATGGTGTTTTTGGAGTTGATTACCCATTCTTCAATCTCACGCAAAGATGCATGCAAGGGATCTATGAACTCCTGTGAGAGTTCTTCATTGGATGCAACGGTACAGGACTGAGTGCTTATATTTTCTTCAACTTGACCCCCAAAAGTCTGAGTAGAAGGATCATTAAGCCCACCATTTTGGAATTTATGCTGTTCGGGCAGGTCTGAAGACATAGTATGTGAATAGCCTTGTAACTTGGCATTAACAAAACGGTTTACCTCATGACGTAATTGGCGATCCTCATCTCCAAGCCTATTAACTTCATTTTCAAGCCCTTGAATTGCATCCTTGTAGGAGTTTAGTGTGTCGATATACCCATCCTCTGTATGATGGTGTCGGAGCCTCTCCATATCGAGACGGTAGATTTCATCTTCAAGCTCGTCGACCTTATCATCGCACCAATGAATCTCTTCATTAAGACGCCGATTTTCAACATCCAATTCAACATATTGAATTACATGTCAATGAATCGGCGTGATACCCTTTGAAATGATTGGTGTCCCACCGGGCGTGCCAAAAGATGGTTTCCCACTTTTCCGCCGGGTAGGCGTGAGCGGAAAATCCAATGATGTGTGCGGTGTGAGCGCGGGCGTGCCAGGAGTTGTCAGTGTCCAACGTACAGAAGGCATGAGCTCCTCGATCTGACTTCGTATGTAGTGCGACTGCGTGTGACCCAAAGGGTGAGGCCACAATGAGATTCGTGGTTTTGCCTCTATGAGCAATAACTTAATAATTTCCCATCCGTGTGAGAAAAAGAATTAACAAACATAGAATAACTTTATTATGCCGTAATAATAAAGTTGGAGATACAAGAGAGACAGAATAACTTTACTATATCGTAATAATAAAGTTGGGGGTACAAGAGAGATAGAAAAGAGAGAGAGATGAGATAATTGCTTCGCTAGGAAGACTTTGGTTTTTTAAGCGCTGGACTTGATTGGTGTGTAAACCATTTTTTCATCTTGAGTTCTTCTATTTATAGGCCATGGCTTTGCATGCATGAGGAATTCCAGCTTCTCCTGGTGATGCCAAGTGTCCCATGCAATTGCACATCGTGGGCTAATGGGCGGTGTAGAGATGAGAGAGAGTGGCCAGAGTGCTTGTGTAAATTGAAATCATGGGGAAGTGGGCTTCTTGTATGTTGACAAGTGTCTCTTGTCTTGAAAATTAACTTCCCTCCATAGCTCTTTGGATGCCAAGTGTCCATAATGACTTTTAACTTCCAAGTAAAAAACCAACTGTTTTCTACATCGTGGGCCATTCCACTTTTCCAGCAAGCACATGCCAAAACTCATTTTCAGTGCTTCGAATAATACTTCAAAGAAAAATTATTCGGTGTATCTCGCTTCACTTGGGCTTCAATTAATTGGGTCTTGCTCCAAATCACAAAATTAATATGACCCATTAATTTTTTAGCCCGAGCAACTCATAAAAACTGGCCAAATTTAATTAAATGTTAATTAAATGACCCTTCAGCGCTAGCCCAAGGTTTGGTGCAAAAAACGGGTGTAAACACAAGCACAACAAAGTATACCTTCTACGCCAATTGTTTCTTTCAACTCACGTCTCTACCCTTAACTGTCGCCATCTGATTCACAACCCACATGTCCAACTAACAACAACCACCATAGCAGCCAACCACAGCAATATTCAATGACAGTAAGAAAAAAAACGCTTACAACAAATTAAACGCTCAAGGAAGAGAACCTTGGATTACCAAGATTTCCACTTGCCCATTTGGCGGGGAGGAGGAGAGTCGGAACCTTCCACTTGCACTCAATTTTAAGGTTTAGAAGTATAAAAAAAGTTCAATGTAAATTAATACCGGATTGAGAGAGAACTTGAGGTGATTGGTGAGTTTTTCTTTTTCTGGTATGAGACAAAGGAGTGGTGGGCCTGTTGTCCAAAAAGACGAAAGAAACGTGTGAAAAAGTAATCCTAGTTTGTTACTCCTTTTTAAGTTCTTTTGTAATATATGACAAATTGCAGGGCTAATATATTACGAAAATCCTATATGTACCGACCAAAATGTAGGGAAATCGTACTGACGGCCGCGCGCAGCTATCTCAGGCCACCGGATGGTCGATCCAAGCCTTCCAAAAATTTAAAAAAAAAAAACCGAGGGGCCTGGCGCGGGAATCAACGGCATCCGATGTGTGTAGGGTGCTTGATCTAAACACCCTATACATATATACACGAAAAATAGAGTTTTTAGATCAAGCACCCTACACACGTCGGATGCCATTGATTCCCGCGAAAGGCCCCTCAGTTTTTTTTAAAATTTTTTTTGGACGGCTCGGATCGACCGTCTGGTGGCCGGAGACGGCCGCGTGCTGCCGTCGGTAGAAAACCTGTGGGTGCAAATAGCACCACTCCAATATATTAAGTCTTTTATGTAAAATAAAAATCTTAGATAATACTGTAGATTATAGACTTTTTCAAATTGGGGGTTGCCGTGGCCCCTGTTAGCCAGCCTTGGTTTCGTCTTTGTGTAAGTTTATCACAAAATATTTATAGATCTTGATACACTCAATGCCAGCTAGCTGCCAAGAAGCACAAGCTAGAGAAGACAATATGTGCCCCGGCCATTCCTTTATAACTCCAAATTTCAAGATTCGTGAAAATCCCCCTGTGCTACTCAGCCATCCTATGAATTGGTTATTCCTAAACGTTTCAGGAAATGTATAATGAACATACTTGCCTATCACCACATTGGATCAAGAACAATGTCAGAAGGATAAAAAATCGCTATTTCATACAAAGCCATTAAACTGGCCCAACTTGCAATCAAAGTTAATTATATGGACAGAAAGCAACTGAGCGGAATCATTCAATATAATGGTATGAACACAATACCAAGACAAACCCATGAAAATACCCTTAATATTAAAGAAAAATAAACACCACGTAACTTTATTGTATTGAAAAAGACTATACTACGAATTCTATGGATTTTCCTTGTTCAATGGATTATCTTGGGCCAAGGGTTAATATTAACATTTCTTTTATTTTGTTGATAATAATAAATTAATTTTGTTCTAGAACAAAAAGAATCAAATTCATTCTATACTCGT
This sequence comes from Rhododendron vialii, assembly GCF_030253575.1. Taxonomy (NCBI): domain Eukaryota; kingdom Viridiplantae; phylum Streptophyta; class Magnoliopsida; order Ericales; family Ericaceae; genus Rhododendron; species Rhododendron vialii. Next base: position 42,050,801 of record NC_080558.1, read on the forward strand.
TAGGTACCTACATACAATCTTAGTTTGAGGACGTATGTCTACCATTACAGTATATAACTATCGGATCTGGAAGGGCCAATTTCGGTCGATTTTGGGTCTTTTTCGAGCTTGCGTTAATGATCCAAATCATTCACTTATTAAACACGTTGAGAACTCATATCACGCAAAAAAAAAGAAGAAGGTTGATCGGGAACCATTCGAGATGATTTCAAGATGAATTTGTGTTCAGATAAATGGGTTTAATGATTGGAAACCATTTTCGTTATGTTCTCCGCATGTTTCTAAAAAATTCAAGAGTTTGTATCATTAAGGCAGGCTTGAGTAGAGCTCACACGGATCAAAACTAGACGGTTTGAGAGCCCGTTCCAGAATACCTTCTTACAAAATAAGTATTTATTTCACATTTTCAAACTAAAAAATAATATAAATGAAAAATAACTTTTTAATTTTTTTTACATCGTATTAAAGATCTCATTTGAGATCTTTCAAACAAGATCCATATTGCATATTTTTATATTTCAATAAGTCCATCATTTTTGAGCTTGAAATTGCCTTCTTAAATAATAAGTACTTATTTCGCGTTCCGGAACGGGGCCTGAGTGCATTTAAAATTAAAGGACAGGAGAAGATCAAAGTTTTTCTCGTTTGAGCAACAATTTGGATGTGCGGATAACGTTTCCGGATGCTCTAATAAATACTACTACTAGTTAGGGTTGTAAATGAACTGAGCCATTCGCGAACTGTTCGAGGCTCGGTTCGGTAAGAGCTCGTTCGAGTTCGATTCGTCTGCTAAACGAACTGAACTTGAACATCAATTCTAGGCTCGTTCCGTAAATGAGCCGAACCTGAGCCTAACGGTATTCGGCTCGGTTAGGTTCGCAAACCTATACTTAAATTTAATTAATAATTCAATAGGGGTCTATTTGTAAATGTAAAAAATTTTAAGGTTGTATATATAATTCAATACTTATTTTTCTCCCAAATTCTGTACGATCAATGAGAGAGTTTGGGTTCGCTTGAGTTTAATGAGCTGAGCCAAATCAAACCCGAGTCTTGATGAGCCCAATTCGAGCTTAGATTCGGCTCGGCTCGATTCATTTGAGTTTAACGAGCCAAACTCGAGCCAAGATATTCAAGTTCGAATCGAACCTGAGCCGAATCCGAGCTAAACTTGAGCCAGACTAATATCTTAACGAACCCAACCGAGCCGAACCCGAGCCTTGAAAAATTTTAACGAGCCGAACTCGAACCAAGTTATTCAGGCTCGAATCGAACTCGAGCCGAACCCAAGCCGAACTCATATCTTGACGAACCCGAGTCGAACTTAACAGGGTTCGGCTCGATTCGATTCGTTTAGAGCCCTACTACTGGTGGGTTGAATGTCGTTTTCTCCCAATATAGAAAAAAGAAAGATTAAGAAATTAAATCGTACTCCCTTACTAGTTTTCCCCAAAAAATGGGGGAAAATAAACAGGGCAGAGGTCAAAAATTGAGACGAGGTTTGACCTAATTTCCAAAATTGTTCTTCGAATTCTATTTCCATTGATTTTCTCAACTGACCCATGACGAACCCTATTGATACGTTTGCCAGAGATTGACCCGGAAACTACGCTGTCTGAGTGAGCGGGGAAGGCAAGGCGTGCATCAACATGGTTCATTTCGGCACGTGAAGGGCCCAAAAACCGCCGGAGAGGAGTTAGAAAACTGCCGGATTATAGTGAGAGAGAGAGAGAAATTATATACGTTTGTTTTTCGATATTGTGCAAAGGAATATCAGGAGGTTACAGAGAGAAAAGCATTTAGAGGGAGAGAGAGAGAGAGATGGGGGGATGTTGTTCGGATGTGAGGGGAGGGCAGCAGGCGGTGGGAGGGGCCCAGCAAGCGACAGGGAATATTGGTGGTGGTGGGAACAACGACGCTGTAGACTTTTTCTTTAAGACCAAAGGTCTTCACACTCTCTGCACTCCAATGGAGGTATAATCTTGTAGAAGAATATGCATACTGTATACAAATGCAATTACCACCACACAAACCCTGGTTGCGATTGTCCTTTTGGCACAGTAGATGAATATGTATACTGCGTACATACATCGCTGTATGCAATTACCACCACACAAACCCTAATTGCGATTGTCCTTTTGGCAGACATTGACACACAGTAGATACATCTCTGTATGCAATTACCACCACACCCCAAACCCAATTTTGTCTTCTCCCACGGTGGATCCTCTGTACCCATGTATTTTGAGTCTTTAGATTGTCTGAGAATTTTTTTATTTTTCTCCCCAAAAATTATGTGATCCAATGGCCCGGCAATACATTTCGGTACAGAGATACAGGTATACAGGTATAGAGGATCAGAGGCTGTTCCAATTTTGAAAAAAGGAACTTTAAGAAATAGAAGGTAATTTTAAAGTCAAAAATCATGTATTTACGTAAATAATTTTCCTATCAATATGGATCTTATTTGATAGATTTCATTGAGATCTTTTAATCGGTGCAAAAAAAAAATAAAAAATCATTTTTCATTTTCATTATATTTGAGTTTAAAATTATCTTTTTTTTCAAAAAGAAGGTTTTGGGAGAAAGCAGAATGAGACCTCACTCTTCGTCTTCTCCCCCTAAAATTGTGTGTGATGATATAGTCGCTAAATGAAAATATGAAATTTCATAGTGCCTTTTCATCAACTTTTTACAGCCCTTGGGGGTTTAGTGAGAAAAGAAAAGAATAGGAAGAAGAATCTTTTTGGATAAAAAAATAAGTGAGAAATGATATCTATTCTGTTTCGCAACTTTTCTCATAAAAGGTGATGACATATTTAGCGAGAAACCATAACCTTTCATTGTTCATGAAATCACTTAATCCAATGGGGTTGTTAGTCCCCTGGTTTACGTTTTCGGTAAATCACCCGTTTGTTGTCTTTCAAAAACAATGTAATGCTTGACACATTCGCTTCAATTCCTTTTGTTCAATTCCTTTTGTTCGCCATTGTTAATTTCAATTCCAGATCCCATACTCACATGAATCTCTAGCATCTTTGCTTATACGAAACTTATTCAATTGAAGGAAGTAACCATAACATCTATATTATAAAACTGAGCGGTTTCTGTTGAAAATATTTAGGCATATAAATGAGAGCAACCTCTATAACCGTTAGATCACTTTACGTTAAATTTATAACCATCGGATCATTTCTTTTTTAAAAGATACAGAGAATATATACTCACTTTTTAGGCAATATATATCTATGTAAAATAATGTTGCCTTGTATGTTCAAATAGAAAATTTCTCAAAATGATAATTGATGCTTTTTGGAGATTACAACTATTCCGTAGAGCAATAGGGTAGTACAAACAATTTATTTAAATTGAGACTATGATACATTCCGACGTGCCTTTAGGCACGGGAATCCGCTAGTATTATTCGTATCTTGATATTTGGCATTGTGTTGAGCTTTTTGATAGATTAATTGAAAAAGAAAAGCTGGGTCTTTCTTGCACATTAATTTACTATAAGAAAAATGGATTTGTAAGCTATTTTGCATACAATACGGCCAATACCGTTTATTTCTGACCTGCTGGAGGAAACGGATGAACAACAGACTTGGAGTTGGATAAATTGCTTTTAGGTTTGGGGTGCATTGGTGTTTGGGTTCATTAGGTGTAGGTTGGGCTTGGCCCTTGGGAGTCTTGTTTGCGTCTTGGTAACAGGTGTTCTTAAAAAATAGGAGGCGAAGAAGTTGGTTTAGATCTCACGAGAAGAAGTTGCTCAATGCATTTCTACTCCTACTGTATTGTACAGATTTCATTTTATATCTTTGTGATGAATGAAATATTTGCCGATCAATAAAAAAGTATTTGAACTGTGCAAAAGCCATTCAAAAAAAGAAGTGAGTGTCAAGAACAAAGTGTTGTACACCAAATAAATCAGATGAAATGTGCTGAAAATGGATATTTGATCCCTCACGACATTTTTTGTTGATGAAAGCATTGCAAGATTCTCATTGTTATGTCCTTATTCGCGAGTTAGATTTCTGTATTTAGGCAAAGCCAGTCCTTGTCACAAAAGTAGGGGGGACTCAATGATTGTAGAGATCTTTTTATTTCTGGCCTGCGTGGTATGAAAAATATGAGTTAACATCTTGGTCCTTTGAAATTAATTTTGGCCCCCAACATGAGATGCCCTATTGTGGACTTTATCACCAGGTCCTATTAGCATCATACATTCGAATAGCTGTTATTTGACTTTATGGTTTCAACGCTTCTATTATAGTACTCCCTCCATCCCACAAAGATGCTCCACTACGAAAAAACGTGCAATTTTCGGATAAAAAAATAAAATGCTTCCTTGCGTAAGTTCTCAATTTTCTTACACCATTTAAGAGATCTCAATTAGTGGGATGTGGCGGTGGGGGCAGAAGTTACACGTGGTTGCAGTGGAGCTGTTGGTGATGATACGAAGGCAGCAAAGCGATAGCAACAAGAGCTTGGGATGCGAGGTGTTTTGCGGCTAACGGCTGTTGGAGTGTTTTTGGGACTAGCGACTTACGGCTGTCCTCGTAGCGGCGGCTGCTTTTCGGATCCAGGTTGATGATGTTTCAGATGGGGGCGGCTGTCCTGATTAGGGTTTTGCTATGGTTTGATTTGGGCTTAATTCATTGGGATGTTCCAATTTTCTGGGTATTTGGCCTTTTAGGTGTTCGTATATTAATTGTTTGGGTTTGACCCATTTTATCTAGGCTTTTTGGCCCTTTAGGTGTTTGGGCTAGTCCCATTGGGTTGTTCCTTGGTTGGCATCTTGCCAATCAAAAGATTGGGTCTCAGGCTCGGCATACGTGTCGTTCTCTTTGTCCTGGTAATCTTTGTACCTTGTTCAGAGATTAATAAAATTTGTCGCTGTTCAAAAAAAGAGATCTCAATTAGTTCTTGGTGCAAAGAAATTTAAAAAATTATGCATGAAAGTTTTTTTTCATCAGAAAATTGCACGGATTTTCGTAATGGACCATTTTGTGGGATGAGGGAGTAGTACTCTTTTTAACTTCTTCTGCCCTTTCTGAGAGTTAGGATTTCACATCAAACACCTGTGACCCCACATACTTTTCTCTTTCTTTCTTTTGTAGAGTCTGTCTACTCAATTTATATTGCATGACGTGATAAGTGTCTTAATTAACTGCAGTTATCTTTATCAGCTACAAAATTACGCGACCGTGACATTGTTTCTAAGGTACGCTTCTCTTATTCAGAAAAATTGTACAGTCTAAGAGCTGTATTTTTTTTGCGCAATGTCCCTATTCTATATGTTTTTGCTTACTATCTTCTTAGTTGTGTTCTAGTGCCATCTTATTATGGATTCATCACTTTTGTTTATGTCTTATGAGACTGTCATCATGTTTGTGGCTGACATGCTTCATCCCTATTATGATGCTAAGAGCAAGCTCTGCCGTACCCGCTTTGCTGTTTTATTTTTTGTTTCACTCATAGTTATGGATACCGTTCCGTACCGGCCGGTACGTACCGTTTTGACGAAGAACCGGTACCCTAACCCCCCAATTTCGTTCCGGTCCCAATACCGGTCGGTACCGGACTTTTCTCTTTTTTTTTGGGCCGAAATTTTGCAGTTTTTTTTTTTTTTTTAACGTTTTTTTCTGGTTCAAAAAAAACAAAAAAAAAAAACTTTTCAGGCCCAAAAAAATATAAAAACGTTTTTAAAAATTTTAGCAAAACATGGGCTTAACCATAGTACGTGCGCGAGGCTTATATCCCGGATTTGCACCCCCCCTGCGCACAAATAACCCGTGACGTGCACCCGGTTAATTGGTTTCCGAATCAGTTTTTCCAAATTGCCTTCGGCCACGGCACATTTTCCTAAGCGCGCGAGACCTCTTATTGGGTTCTCATTCACAAGTTCACTAGTGTGCAAAGTCATTTAAAGTGGAAAAGAGTTTTGTAACTAAGCAATGTGGGACTAGAGAATCTCTAGTAGAGATATTTTATGATGAATTGTATGATATGGGGGATTTTTTTGAATTATAATTATATATAATTATTATATATATTGTAGTTGCGGTAAATCCGAAACGGTACCCGGTACCTGACCGGTACCGGTACGTACCGTACCAGTAGAAAAACCGGTACCATGTCCGAAACGGTATTCAGAACTATGGTTTCACTGTAATGCTGACCTTAGAGAAACTGGTATTGGGAGTTAATATGAAAGGTTCAAGAATATTACTACAAAGAATGCTAACCAAGAGCTCGTAATAGTTGAACTCCTTTACCCTTTCCCTTGCGGATTTGTCACAACAATTCGGTCGGTAGAGGTTTTCCCCTGTATTGGAAGTAGGGTGCACATTGCATGTGAGTAGCCTCTATGGGTTCTCATGAAACATTTGATATTATGGCTGTTTAGGCTTTGTGAACGTATTTTATGTCGATCCTTGTCCTAAGGCCATCCACAGTGGTATAATCAAAAATAGATAATCAAAAGTTGACACATCAGCTCTTGATTATTCACTTAAGAGATTGCTAAGCTTAACAATGTTGAGGTTCACAATGGTCACTTCTAGTCCATAACCAAAATAAGGGGTCCACTACAATTTCACACAATCTCTCTCTCCCCTTTTGTTTCCCACCATTCACTTCCCTCCATTACCTTTTTTTTTGGGCAAAAATATATCGAATATATGGTGTTCTTCCTAGTGTTATCTATCAAAATAACACCGATTTTTTTTTTCTTCCTATTCCTATAGCCTATATCACAAATCAACTACACTCTTAATCTTTAAAAAAAAAAAAAATCAGATGTGTTCTTAAATTTGGAAAAGAATGCAAGGTTCTCTCTCTTTTTTTTTTTTTTTTGCAAGATTCTTTGTTTACTCAACCATGGGGGGAGGAACAAAAAAATGAATAACCACTTTTTAGTCGAAAAAATCAATTTTTTTTTGCTAAAAAGTGATTATTTATCAAAATACTTAGGTAAAAGTAAAAAAAAAAAAACACTTTTCTCGATTCCTCTGGTTGAGATGAATCAATAACCTATAAAAGTTTGGTGCAAAACTAAAAAAATGAGAAAAAAATTCAAATAAAGATAATTTTCAAATTTAAGTTAAGTTTAAGTTAAATTCATAAGAATGCAGCCTAAAATAGAAACGTAAAAGAAGAGTAAAATACCTTAATCCAACAACGATGAGTTAAATTATAGATGATCGAGAAATATGAGCTTCACTTTTGGAGGAAAAGAAAGAGAAACAGTTTATGGTTGAAGTGAAGAAGATATAGAGCAAGTGAAGAAGAGAAGAATAAAATAGTAGTTGAAATACATGTGTATATAAATTTTGGAATTAGTTAACTTATGTAGTGTGGGGTTCACAAATTTTGATTATTGAAAAAGGTTGCTAGTTTTGGTTATCCAAAGCCCAAAATTTGATTATTTCTAAGGATGTTGCTAAGTTTGATTATACCATTGTGAGCCATTTTTTGCACAAATATTGTTAACTTTAACAACAATTGTCTTTTGGTTATACCACCGTGGATGGCCTAAGGTCGTTTAACTCTAAGCATATCATTTTCATTACAGAGTGATCCTATGGCAGTAGTTTATATAAAGAACTTGGATGGATCACTTGAGGAGCTTGGTCGCTCGGAAGTGGTAATGAACTCGTTGGATCCTGCATGGATTGAGAAAATTAATGTTTCTTATCAGTTCGAGATACTGCAGCCCTTGGTGTAAGTTTTATGTTTACTGCATTTCGTTGTTATTAATTACTTTTTCCTTAAGCTTAATCTATCCAAATGTCTGCTCATTTGTTCTGGCAGCTTTCATGTGTACGATGTTGATACAAAATACCACAATTTACCTGCGAAGGTATGTTATGGTCTTTGCTTGCAGGTTATTTTTTCTTATCATTTGAAAATTCACTTGGCTTCACTATCGTAGCTGAGATGTGTTCTCAATTTGCTAATGCTTCAACATTTGAATTACATTGCCTTTTGTAACCATTGAGCATTCACAAAAGGGTAACTACGGGAATAAGTACCTACATCAATAATTTACTTGTAAGTTTATGTAGCTTTTCAGCATCGCCATTTAACAAAAAGTCGCAGAAGCTAAATATGAAAAATACGGTGTCATGCAGATGTTGAAGTTGAAGGATCAAGAATTTCTTGGTGAAGCCAGTTGTGTTCTCTCTGAGGTAATTGCCTTTGAACAATCACAATGCAAGCTGTTTATTCTATTTGATCCTTGTGCCAACTTTTTTGATGTTATTATCTCCGACATTATTTTTCAGATTATGGTATTGTTATGTAATGCAGTAACTTGTATCCACTTCTTACAAATGAAAATGGAAGTGTTTGACATGTTTGGTTGCTTGTGTGATGTTCGCACTGAAGTGGCAAAGGTTATGTTACTTACGTTTGAAAGAATCATATGTTCTCTGGAAGTATGGAGAGACCCAATACATGATATGACACAACACAGACTCCCCTGACACAAGTTTTCAGAAAAACAAGACATCACATGGAAACACACAATAATAACTAAATTTTTTTATTTGTATGCCTGAGAATATTGATTCTTCTTTATGGAAATTGAAACAAACTACTTTGGATTCCTGATAGCAGAAAAGGAACACGGATAAATGCTTATAGATGCACATTATTGATTATTATATCTTAACTATTTGCCTTCAAGTTTTTTTGCTTCAGAAATTTTATATCTCTAGTGTTTAAAAGTGATAAACAAGTGTTGCAGCTTAAGTATCCAAGTATCCAATGTACCTCAGTTTTCAGTGACCACAAGAGGCTTCTTTGTGAAGTAACATAACGTTGGTCACTTGATATGTAATCTTCTTGTAAGGCAAACCCTCACATGTTTGTGCCTCTCTCCAGAATCTGTTGAATTATTGTGGAGTGCCAATGAAAGCGCAACAGAGCATGACCCTGAATTGGTCATTGTCTAAGGTCTCTTAATACATGTGTCTCGCTAGATTATTGTGCGGCTTGTGCCCTAATTTCATTCATCAAATATGGGTCCATTTACTTTAGAATTAGCCTTAGTTAATAGACTAAACAAACTCAAGCTGGAGCGGCACGCCGAGTCACATGCCAAGCATTTGGAAGTAGTTGCTTTCCGAGGGAGATGTTTCTACTTCCCATGAGTTGGAAAGGCTTGTATATCCTCCAAAATTGTGCAGCATAAACTAGGAGTATAGGGTTTGTGATCAAACATAGTGTCCATAGACACGGGTATATGTACCAATGCTCTTATTATTTTCGAAGAGGCTTTTCCTTGTGATTCTCTCTCTCATCAGTCCTTACAATCTTTGTATACTGGAGGCTAACTGATTCTACTTGTATTCTGTTATTTTCTTTGAATCCTATTCAGATCCTTATCCTATTATATTTCTAAATTTCCCTTGCTTAATCCATGGCAGATAGTTACTAAACTAAGTCGGAGATTGACTCTAAAGCTTCAGAACAAACATGGCCGCAGTGGTCTGAAAAACTTGGGGACACTTACTGTCCAGGCAGAGGAAACTGTTGCTTCAAGGAATGCTGTTGAGATAACATTTCGTTGTTCACACTTGGAAAACAAGGACCTATTTTCCATGAGCATACGTGTATTAAGCAGCTGTACTCCTGTGCCTATCTGGCCATGATTTTATTTTACTTAAAAGAGTTGTTTGGTTTCTTACTTTTCTTTGATTTACTCATCTTTAGGATCCTTTCCTAAGGATTTCTAGGATTGTTGAGAATGGAGGTTCTGTACCAATTTGTAAAACAGAAGTTGTGAACAACAACTTGAATCCACTTTGGAAGCCCCTATCTCTTACTACACAGCAATTTGGAAGCAAGGTAAACTTTCTTCTTTGGATTATTCTAACCTGCCAAAGGGTGTTGGATAATAGGTTAAATTTGCATTGATATTCAAGAAATGTATATTGATATTTGTGAAAGTGTATTAATATCCGTGAGATATGCGTTGATATCCGAACTTGTTTGGAATTATTGGCATATTATCCTCCTCCTAGTGGGCGGAGATAGCAAGACCGTTCTTCTTTTGAGAGGCCAGAGCTGAATTTGTTTGGGTTTGGTGTCTGTTGTAGTCCTATGTAATTGGACAAGGAATCTAAGAGCTTTCTTTGATGTGATGGCCCTCAGTAATAGTCATGTTTGACTTGTAAATGAAAGGACACATAAATATCATTTCAACAAACGAGAAACATTGTGATTAGAACCCAGAATTTTAACCAATATTCTACCTTAACTGATATCCTTTTCTTTTTTTTCACATGTTGATTGAGAGAATTTTAATATGGTGCAGGAAAATCCGTTGGTTATCGAGTGTTTTGATTTCAATGGCAATGGCAATCATGTATTAATCGGGTAACTGTCGAGTGGATTAGGAGTCAATTTTCTAATTTTCTAGTAATTGTTGCTTTTCAGAAAGTTCCTTCTTTATCGTTTTCTGTCAGGGTCATAGCACTAAAATTTTCATTTTATTGTTTATAGTAAACTGCAAAAGTCAGTCGCAGATCTTGAAAAAATTCACAACGAAAAAGTTGGTGCAAATCTCATCTCGCCACCTTCTCGTCTTCGAAGTCATGAGAAGGTATTTTCTTTATACTTGGACGAGGTTTTCAACTACAGTTACACAGCCCTCGTTTCTTAATGCACCTTGTACTTTTGTGTGTATAGGTTCTGAAGAGCCAACTGTTTGTGGATAGAATTGTTGAGAAGAAACTGAACAGTTTTCTTGATTATATCTCTAATGGATTCGAGCTTAACTTTATGGTAGCTGTTGATTTTACTGGTAATTTTACTGGTAATTAACTCTTGGATTGCTTAAGGAATTGGTAATTAACTTTAGTTGCTCGCTTCATACACTCATATGGTCCCAATCTTTATGGTAGCTGCAGTGCTGATTCGTAGCACGTTTTGCGTCTTTATCCCCGCCTAGACTTGGGGGGCATTTGAAGTATGGCTGATTCTTTATTCGATAAAGAATCCTATAAATTGGTTCTTTCCAAACCGTAGTGATAGAAAAGAAAGATTTAGGGTCAGGAGCTTGCTTATTCTTGTACGGTTCTTTCTTAGCCTACCCATACTCCTTTCTTTCTCTGTAAGTCTTGGGCTCTGGCTTATCCACTTTCTTAACAGATGCCTTTGTCTGTTCGGCAATAATCCTGCCATCCTCCCGGAGTATGTCATCCTCCATTCTGGCGTGTTGTTCAATTCGCTCCATTAGTTTGGCCAACGTTGCTACCAGATGCATATTCAAAGACCGGCGCAACTTTCCCCGAACAGGCAAGCCAGTCTTGAAGGTTGCAATCGCATATTCTTCACTGCAGCTCTCAATCTCGTTGAAAGTCTCCCAGTACTTTTTAGCGTAATCTCTGATCGGCTCACTTTCCGCTTGTTTCATAGTGGAAAGGCTTTCGAACGTTTTCGGGGCTCTTCTGCTTGTCAAGAACCGGGCAGTGAACTCCTCGGCCAACTGCCTCCATCCTCGTATGGATCGTGGGGCCAATTTATGGAACCAAGATAGGGCCACCTTCCCGAGACTCGAAGGGAACATTTTGCACAAGATGGAATCATCCCCATCATGCATGAACATAGCCTGCTGGTAGTGCTGTATGTGAGCTACGGGGTCTGCGTTTGTCTCGTAAAGTATGAACGTACCATGCTTCACTCTGCTCAGCAACCTAGCCTCTTGTAGCCTCATTGCAAATGGGGAGGCCGCTATATTACTCAGGGCCTTCCGTGCTGCTTCTCGTGCAGTCATGGTTTCATCTTGTTGTCCTTTTGTTTTGTTGGGTCTAATCCTTTCCCCAATCGGAATCAGGTCTTTCGTACCTGTCCCTATGATGCTTCCTAGTCCCTTCCTCCTCAGGGGTAGAACTTCGGCCCCTACTTCTCCTTCTTTTTGGAGAAGTCCTTCTTCGTTCCGGTGTTCGGCTCTTGCTTCTGCTCCTCTTTTTTCGTGGAGAAGCTTTGTGTCGCCTTGGGGTTGGACTTCTGCTTCTGCTCTTTCTTCCTCGTGAAGGGGCTTTTTTGTATTTTACCATAGCATACCCGTTGTCGCTGGAATCTCTTTGAGACAGTAAGGAATCCTCTGGGTGTTCCCTGATTCCCTCTAACTCCCTGATCTCATGCTCTCATTTTTTAATCAGACGAGCATACTCCTCGATTTCTTGTCTCTTTTTATCGAGAACATCTTCGCTATGGTGCATACTCCTGGAGTGTGCAACTGATTCATCCCTTCGGTGGGATTTACTCCTTCTTGTGGATCTCGAAGCCGTCCCTCCCTCTCTGTTCTTAGAGTTGTCATGAACAGTAAGGGGAGCGGCCTTTACTCGTGGTCCTCTTGTGTCCGCCTTCGGGCTTTCTCGGAGCCCCAAGCGGAGATTTATCTCCACCTCCATCTAGCAGATTTTTCGGATCGTGTGGTGTTGCTAGATCTATTTCCACCATGGTCGTTTTTTCAAAGGAAAATGGTTCGTTTCCCACAGACGGCGCCAATTGTAGGGGGATGAAAACAATTGATGCTTCGGATCAATTGGGAATGCAACGGCTTATTCGTGCCTTTTCACCGGAACCCTAATTCGTCGTCGGAACCCTAATCTGCAAAACAGACAAGGGGTGAGTGCACCTTTGCCTCCCGTGACAAAGGCCCTCCGATGCCTAAGTTAGTATCACGTACTGGCAATAAACCCTAAATATCAATAGGAAAGTAACGTATGAGTGCAATGTATTGCGTACCGTTATCTCTATGTTTACCTCATATTTATAGATTCATGGATGCTTGCCACCCAAGTATCCGTGTTACAATAGGTTTCCTACCTCGTATAGGAAACCTGAATATCTTGGATTCTCGTTCTCTTATCAGTTCATTACCTTAGTCCACTTAGGACTCTTTTCTATAGCTGGTCGAACATCCCACTGTCATTGGGTATCTATTTTAGATCCTATATCCTCGAGATCTCATTCCATAACGGAATAACACTGCTTCTAGACTTTTCCAAAATGTTGTTCCTGCCTTAACACCTGATTGGAGCTCCTTCCTTGTTCGGCTATGCTCATAGCCGAACAGACTGTCTGGACTAGTTTACTTCATACTTTAACTGGTCTTTTGTCAATCATTTTGGCTTTACGTCTTCTCATGAGTTCTCAGTCTGTTCGGCCCTACTCTAGGCCGAACAGACTATTTGGAGCAGTGACTTCGCATGTTATTTCTCCTAATAGATCTATACCACGGTGCCTCATACCATATATCTTGATTCTATCTGTTCGGGAATACCTCCATACAATCTCTTCAACCTGAGCATATAACCAATAAATCCATAATGTCTTGTCTTCGTTTATCTACACACACACACACACACACACACACACACACACACACACATATATATATATATATATATATATATATATACACACACTAAATAAAATTCCCCCCTTACTAACAAAACACAACGGTGTCTAGATGGAGGAAACAAGGAACGAATCGCACGGAAACAACAACCAGAATGACGTGTTGAATAATGGACAAGATAGGGGCCTTCAACCTAACGGCCCATTCAGAGCTACTGACCTATTGCAACTCATGCAAGCCTTCATTGCCGCTGCCACCGCAAATGGCCAGCAACAGCAGGCAGCCCCACACGCACCCCAAGGATCCATGACTAGGAGCCATGCGCTGAATGAATTCTGCAAATGCGGCCCACCCCACTTTCATGGAGAACCAAATCCCATAGCTGCAGAAGCATGGTTAGAGAAAGTCAAAAAGATTCTCAAAACACTAGACATCTGCGAAGCCAGCAATCGAATTGCGCTAGCTACCTATCAGATGCAAGGGGAAGCTCAACATTGGTGGAAACTGATGGAAAGCATGCACGATGTGGAAACCATGACTTAGGAGAAGTTCGAGGAAATTTTCCTTGATAAGTACTTCCCAACACCGGTCAAACAAGCAAAGGCCCAAGAGTTCATAAGTCTCGAGCAGGGCACCATGACTGTAGCCCAGTACGCCGCACGATTTGAGGAACTGTCTCGCTATGCCCAGACAGTCGTGCCTACTGACGACGCCAAGGCAAGAAAGTTCGAATGGGGACTCACTGAGACACGTCGAGATGTGGTGGCACAAACTCTCCCGACCTATTCACAGGTAGTGTAATGCGCACTTAAAATGGAGAGAGAAAACTTAGATTCCAGGGCGAAACGTGAGCAGAGGAAAGTCATGACAACAACTGGAGGACCTATCTGCTCAATCCATAGTAATAAGAATGCTCCTACTCCCCAACCCTACAACCTGAACTATACTCGTCCCCAACAACCACAATTTAACCAAGCTTGGAGTAACCTCGATCCAGGGTTTAACCAAAATCCTAATCCTAACCAGATCCTAGCACAGAATCAAGACTCAAACTTTAACCTTGGATCAAACCGCAACCTCTTTCCTCAAAACCAAAACTTAAACCGCCGCTGCTATTACTGTCTGGAGGAGGGACATATTAAGAGTTATTGTCCTAAGCTAATTGGAGCTGGAAACCAAGGAGGACAGCCACAAATCAGAGTAAAACTGTAGGATTTGGGAATCAAAATCAGGCTAGATCGGCTGGATTTGTTAACCAACCCGGAGGACAGAATCAGCCTCGTGGTGGTTGGAATCAAGCTCCAACTCGCCCTTTTCAGAACAAAGGACCAAACGGACAAATCAAGCCCACTGCAGGGAGGGTGTTTGCACTGCAAGGAACGGAAGAAGAAATAAACCTTGCAGTAATCCAAGCTACCCTCATTTCTTATACACCTACGTATAAGCTCTATTCCAACGCTTCACACTTATTCATATCTGTTGCATGTGTACCCGCACTTAGACTAGAAACTGAAACCTTAAGGATGACCATGCATGTGACATCACCATTAAGGGGATAAGAGTACTAACCTGTAAAAGGTATGAATTGGAAGTGTCAGATTTGCGATTGACATGAAACTTACAAGTAATCGAGATGACTGACTTCGACGTCATACTCGGGGGTAGATTGGCTGACCGCAAACCGAGCTGTCATAGACTACCATCGAAGGATGGTGACAACTTAATCGCCAGATAGAACGTGCTTCAAATTTAAGGGGAATAGGCAGGACCTTTTTTCACCAAGGCTCACAAAATTGGGTGGCATAACAAACTCACGGGATGGATAGCAAGCCTCGAGTTGGAGGAAACAGATCGTGTGAAGTTAGATCTTCCCATATTACATGTGAATACAAGGACGAGCTTTCCGAGAAATCATCGGGACTACCCCACAATGGGATATAAACTTTAGAATTGCAACCAAGAATGACGCCAATACCCATAACCCCATGCAGAGTGACACTGACTGAGCCCAGAAGCAACTCGGAACGGACCGATACTATGCACACCAACTTTCGTATCTAGTACACCTTAATTTCGAGGACGAAATTATTTTAAGGGGGGTAGGTTGTAACGACCCGAATTTTTGACCCAATTTTTTTTCCTAAATATAATATTATTAGAATTATTTTACTAAATGCAATTATTATTTTTTATATACAATTATGCATGTAATATATACATGCATTCTTTTTATAAAAAATTCTACACACATGCGTGCATGCACACTCCTCCTCCCTCAACTTAAACTCCTTCCGTCTCTCCGTCTCCTACTCAGTCTCTACTTCCTCCCTAACCCTAAAATCAAGCCCAATTCGTCCATTCTAAATCCCATGAACCCAACTCCATTAAATTCACTCTTATCCTCTTCCACCAAAATTTTCCTATAAATAGCCAACCCCATTGACCTATGAAAATACCACGATATTTCCTACACTCCACCGACCAGAAAAGAAGAGAAAAACAGAAAAAACCCAAGCTCCAATCAATGGAGTTTTAGAGAGGGAAAGAAAAAGAAAGAAAAGTGAGTTTCATAACTACGCCCAACCGAAACTCAATTCAACCATCCCGATCACCTCCTATAACCCAGGGCATCCCCAAACAAGCCTCAATCCGATCCCAAAGTCTCCCGATCAAACAACCCGAAATCTTCTTCCCTAAAATTCAAGATTCGTTTTTAAATCAATTCGATCCGATTCAAGGTATTATAATCCATTCCAACCTCTTCTCCAAGTATATTAAGTGTTTATATCTTTAACCCTATGTCCCGAACAAAAAAAATATAATTCACCGCTCGTTTTCTGCCATATTCATCAGTTTGATATTATTTTTGAGCCCGACATTTTATTTGTAATTATTTACTAAGACGATGACCATTATGATATTTATTTTACAATCTTTTTGATATTTTTGATATTAATAATATAAAAAACTACTTACTTGATATTATTTTCTTACAATGTAATATCATATTAGTATAAAACGTATTAATTATATCATTTTAATTTATATACTCTTATTTAGTAACTTTAAATGTTTCGAAACCACTTTTCGACATCTCAAACACTATTTTTGACACCCGGACTAATTTTCCTAGACTTCTCACACTTCAAAGATCATAACTTGTTAATATTATTATTTTTATTTTAATATCTATTTATTTAATTTTTTTTACTTATTTTCATTCAAAATTTTCAAACGAAAAATCTTTGCGACCTTCCGAATAATGTTTTTAACATCCAAACTTTTTTTTTTTAGACTTCTCCTATCTCAAAGATGATATCTTGTTACTTATATATATATTTTTTATTTATTTTACTAATTATTATATTTTTATAATGTTTCCAAACAAAATTTCCTAATGACTTTATAAGCCTTATTATAAATGCCCGAATAATTTTATTTAGACTCCTTACCTTCCGAAGATGAAACATTACTAACCTCAACCTATTTTATGTATTAAATAATTTATTATCCATTTATTTTACCTACGACAACTTTTGTTAATATCTTTATTTAAAATAATTCCGCGGCCCGCCGAACCCAACTTTTAATACTCAACTGGTTGCATAGGACCTTTAGGGCTCTTAATAAGGTCATGTTAATTATTCTAAATATTTTTACTTAATTAATGTATTTAATTAGTTCTTAATAAATCTAATTTCTTAGAAATAATTAATAAGAGCCTAAAATAAATATTTTTTAAAAAAACTTCTTTTCAGTTCTTACATTATTAATGACATCTTGACCATGCAAGACTAAGGGCAACGGCCCATTCATAAGAGGTTGTGTGTTTGCATTGTTTGTTATTTGTTTTAATTATTATTCGTTTTAATTGTATATTGCACCGATACTTGATTTGGATGCTAGTATATATTGCATAGACCATTAGTATATATTGCAAGCAGTAATCACAACCAGAATAGATTTACAAAGTCAGCACAAGACTAATAAAAGTTGATCCAGAAAATCTTCTGGTAGCTTTTTGGTCGCAGCATTTAAACCTTTGCATCCTTATTTTACTGTAACTGGTGTTTGTCTAGTAAAGGAGTAGACACTAGTCCAAAGAGTCAAGTTTTGGTTGGAAACTGTCCAAAACAGACCAAATGATTGGGATATTGAAATCTTCCAACGTGATCCTAATTGTCTCATCACTCAGGTTTTTTTCTTTTTGTTTAAAGCTGAACGCATGATGGTTTCTTCAGAATACTTTGTGCACATGGCCCGGGTTGAGGGAACTGCCCCCTGTTGACTCTGTGCATGCCTTATGTGTTTGGTATGGTCGTTTTTGTATATGAACTTATCTGCATGAAGAAAGGAATGATGCCATGCATTGTATGGAAATTTTTGCATCTTGATGCTGCAGAAAGACTGCAGAAGGACCTTGGCCTATTCTAACTTATACGTTTGTCATTTCACCTTTTTTGTAAATGCATAGTCTTCGATTGCTGCTTTACCACCGATGTTTTGGAAGATGATGATTACAAAGCCTACATGGGAAGGATAGTGAATAACCTTCGTGAATACTCCCCTGACGCTTCATTCATGGTATTTAACTTCCGAGAGGGAGAGCATCAAAGCCAGATTGATAACATATTGTCTGGGTATGATATGACTGTGATGGACTATCCTAGTCAATATGAAAGTTGCCCATTACTCACCATGGAGATGATCCACCACTTCCTAAGATCAAGTGAGAGTTGGCTTTCACTTGGGCAGCGGAATATACTCTTAATGCATTGTGAGAGTGGTGGGTGGCCAGTTTTGGCTTTCATGCTCGCCGCTCTCTTCATTTATAGGAAGCAATACATTGGGGAACAGAAAACTCTGGACATGGTATATAAGCAAGCACCTCGTGAGCTTTTGCAGCTAATGTCGCCACTGAATCCATTACCTTCACAACTGAGGTACCTACAGTATGTCTCAAGAAGGAATGTGGGCTCAGTGTGGCCCCCACTTGATCGGGCGGTTACATTGGACTGCATCATTCTCAGATTCATTCCCAACATGGATGGAGAGGGAGGTTGCCGTCCGATATTTAGGATATATGGACAAGATCCTTTCATGGCTGCAGATCGGACTCCCAAAGTGCTGTTCTCAACACCAAAGAGGGGCAAAACTGTTCGTCATTACAAGCAGGTGATTTCAATATCTGTTGCTATTCCTAGTGTGATTTCCTTATGTTTTCTTTTCTTTTTTTCAAAGGTAGTTTTCACTTCATGCCAGATCATAAGGAAACATAATTTCTGGATATTGTTTATATTACTATCATTCGGCTAATTAGATGTTATTGCGTTATTCTGTAATATGCTTGAAGCAATCATACCATCAAAGGATAGTTTTTGAGAGTTAGTGTAGCAAATCTTCCATTTTTACTTGTTATTTTTGTTTTAACTCTGCTGCTAACCAGTAGAATTGCTTTCGTGTAGACCCGGGTCAGCAGGATCAAAAAGATCTACTGAATTCACAGCTTCACAAAGTGTGAATCCAGGGGCTGCTACCTCAACTTCTACCCATGCGTCCACTGACTATCCTTTCTTTGGTCTGGTTCCCAAGCCGTACACCTGTTCTCGCCCAACCCGGCAAAGACAATGGCTTTGTTCATTTTCCATTTTAACTTTGTTTTGTTTTTGTTTTCTAATCATTACCCTATTTTTCTCTTCAATCATTACCCTTTTTCGCCAATTATTACTTTCATTCCTCTCTCTATCTCTCTCTACTCATTACCTCTCTCTAGAATCATTACCCTATTTCTCTCTCCACCCACTACCAAAATTAAAATACCCAAAAATGGAAACCAAACAAAGTGAAACTACATTCTATTTTCCGGGTTGGGAATGACAGCTGTTGTTCTCTGCCAACTTGGGAAAAAATGCTGTTATGTCGCCTTAAAGCCAACTGAATCTTTGATCTGGCCTGCGTACAACATTCATATTAACTGCATTCAATATAAGTGATATTTCTATGCTTTGTGTTCTTATGAAGAAACTTTTGGAGATTTTGGTACTTTAAATTTTAATTATCAAGTTCACTGCATAGCTTATATCATATTGTTTTCTTACTTTATTGCAGACAGCTTGTGAACTAGTTAAAATTGACATCCATTGCCATATTCATAGTTGTCAGAATCGTACGATTCACGATTCGTATCGTACGATTCGATACGATTCGGTGGGTAATCGATACGAATAGGCTGCCGAATCGGAAATAGCTGAGAATCGTAAGTGAATCGGTGATTTACGATTCGTATCGTACGATTCGATACGATTCGGTGGGTAATCGATACGAATAGGCTGCCGAATCGGAAATAACTGAGAATCATAAGTGAATTAGTGAATTGTTCGATTCACTTAAAATTTCCAAAATTCATTTTTCTCTTGTTTTGCTTCTTTTTTTGTTTGAAACGGGTTCAAATATTTTTTTAAGGTCTAGTATTGTTATATGTCATCTATTATCTATGTTATATGGATTGATAATAAGAAAAAGAGATTTATTACAAGAGTGAATCGAAAATGAGGAAGATAAATGGAATAGGCCTTCTAAGGGTTTGTTTTGTACTTATAACTCTTTCGTACAAAAAGAACCATAAGTAGGCTTTACGAATCATCATCTCTTGGTAGTTGCAATAGAAGCAACTTACCTAATATTCCACATTATTATCAAATCATCATTTAGAAGAAAGTATTTATTGATTTAGGTCTAAATCTTTCATTTGTAGTATATATTGTTGTTACCCTAATCAATAAGCATAGGTTTCTATGCATTATAGAAGTCATGACTGAATCAGAGCGATTAACGATTCGATTCGATTCACGATTCGAAATTGACCATTTCGATTCTCGATTCGATTCACGATTTGACAACTATGGCCATATTCAAGGTGATGTTGTGCTCGAGTGCATTAGCTTGGATAATGATTTGGAAAATGAGGCAATGGTTTTTCGTGTCATGTTCAACACTGCCTTCATTAGATCAAACATTTTGATGCTTAACCGTGATGAAATCGATATTTTATGGAATGCCAAGGATCAGTTTATGAAGGATTTTAGAATAGAGGTAAATATGATTTTATAATTTTTTTAATAATGTTTAGCGATACAACATTTTTTTTTTTCCTTCAGAAGCAAATTTCTGTTTTCTTTTGTGGGCTGGATGAAGGTACTCTTTTCAGAAATGGATGCTGCACCTTCATGTACTACGATTGACTTGCCTGGTACTGAAGAGAAAGGTCTTCCGATTGAAGCATTTGCTAAAGTTCAAGAGATGTTCAGTAATGTGGATTGGCTAGATCCAAAATTAAGTATGCTTGAGCAAATCAATATCATCCAAGAGAAATTGGAGTCCGGTTCTCCCCAGATTGCTAAAAAGATCAGTTTGTTGCAAGAATCAAGTCCTGAAGAAGTAACAGAGAGACAAAAATCTGATGGGCTCCAGAAAATTAATGTTCTTCTAGAAATATTGGAGTCTAGCCCTGCTGCTACGCCAAAAAAGATCAAGTATGGAATTCTATTTTACTCACTTAAATTGGGAAAGAAGTGTTTCCATTTTACCCAGTCAATTCTAATCCAACTAAGGCTACAGATCTTTCCGGCTAAGGAGTGGGAAGTTGTTAAGAATCTTGAGTATTACTAGTACGGAAGTTGTTAAGAATCTTGAGTATTACTAGTACTATGTTTTTAGGTTCCAACTTTTTTGTTTTTACAGAACCATGAAATACAGAGCCAAAAATGGAGGGAAAAAAATACCGAGAATAGGAATAGGAAAAAATTATAAGCTTGCTTTTAAAATATATCTACCATATCTAACAGGAATCTGTTGCAGGAACTGGATCCTGAAAGAGTTTTAATGGAGCCAAAATCGGAGGAATTAGAAAACAACTTCAAATGTTCACCATCAATGGATATGGGTAAGAACCTTATGCCCTCTTTGGAGGCATCTGAGATGATGAGCTCAGTGGTGAATAAGATTGAGTCCCAAGAACTGAAGATTGCTCTTAAGCTCCCCACTCACTCTAAGAAGATTGAGCCTCAAGAGCTGAAGATTACTCTTCAGCGCCCCACTCACACTTAGATCATATCCCAGAGAGTACGTCAAACTTCTCTATCAGCTCCAGCTTCATATTGCAATTCCTTGCAAGGTTCACCTGTGTTGAATTCCAGATACCACAGTGCACCCTCAGCTCTAGGCATTACAGCTCTGTTGCAAGATCACACAGAGTCTGAAAATAACCAATTTACTCACCCATTGTCTATATCGCCGCCTCCTGCCACTTCAGATTCTTTTCCACTTCCGTCAAAACATTTGCAGCCGGGTATCATCTCAATATTGCCTCCACCACTGATGTCCTCCCTCATTCCAACCTTCTATGGAGGTTCCCGTAACTTTGAGTAGAACTTCTTTAACATCTTGTCCTTCTCCTCCTCCTCCTCCTCCACCTCCCATAGTGTCCCAGCTCGCTTTAACATCAGTACAAGGTAAAGGGCAACAACCATCACCCTCCATTGATAAATCATTCACAGCTTTGCCTATGCCGCCTCCACCTCCTCCTTTCTCAGGGGTAGCTCCATTGACCACTATCAACAAGTCATTGCCTCCTCCGCCTCCTCCTTTCGTGGGGGTAGCTCCATTGCCCACTATCAACAAGTCTTTTCCTCCTCCACCACCTCCACCTCCTCCTTTCTCAGGGGTAGCTCCATTGCCCAACATCAAGAAGACATTTCCCACTCACCCACCCCCTCCTCCCCCTCTACCACCCACTTCTTCCTCTTCGCCGGTTCAGTCTCCCTCCATTAAGAACTCATTTTCAACTCCTCCGCCTCCTCCTCCTCCTTTATGTCCTGGGCCAGCCTCAAGCCCTAGTACTATATCCTCAGCACTGCCGCCACCCCCCCGTCCTCCCAGTCTTGCTCTGAAGGATCCATTGTCTAGGAATTCACCCCATGGTCCACCTTTACCACCTCCTCCTGCTCCGTTTACCAATGGGCTGTCAAAAACTGGTGGCGCCTCTCGACAATCTCATGCAGCGGGCAGTAATGGAAATATTCCTCCGATTCCAGGACCACCTTTGAGCACAAAGGGAAGGCTGCCATTGCGGGCTAATTCCAGGAATCAGGATCAGTCAAAAAAGGCATCCCTGAAGCCATATCATTGGTTGAAGTTGACAAGGGCCATGCAAGGAAGCTTATGGGCTGAGACGCAAAAATCTGATGAAGCTTCCAAGTATTTGTGATTTTCCTCATCTTCTTTTCTTTCTTTTAGTTCTTGTTGCTGTTTTTCCCCCAAATTCTTTTATGTTTATTCTCCTTCCGTGTTGCACCTGCCCCAGGGCTCCTGAGTTTGACATGACGGAACTTGAGAGTCTTTTTGCGGCAACAATTCCAACTAATGGAAGCACTGGTGGGAAATCAAATCGTCGTGGGTCGGGACCTAAATCTGACAAAGTCAATCTGGTAATTTAGTGCTAAATCATTAAAATGGAGCATACAGTTAGTTCTCTTTTTTGCTCTTGAACACAGTGATCTATATCTCTAGTGCACTAGTTTATGTTAGTAGTCTTGCATTGGGCTGCATGTTCATCAAATAACAGAAATTGGTTTTCCAGGTTGTAATTCTCGAGCTTAGCTGTCATGGGATTGGGTTTAGGTTGGCCTTCTAGTCTCTAATTTTCTGGGCTAACCATGTAATTTCATTTGAAATGGAACTTATAGAAGGATAGCATGCGTATGCATAGACCAATCACTGTGTATTCATACCAGGAAGTCAAATCTTGTACGTATAGGTTAAGATGAGCTGTTGATGCTGTTTTTTGTTGAATAACATGAATTTTTCGGATTAGCTTCTTCCAATAACTTGAATTTTGAGCTGACCACTTTTCTTGCATTCTACAATTCAATATTTGTTGAACTATTTTTGCTCCTCTTACTTTTTTTTTTTTGACAAGTCAATCAGTTTCATTTCAATAAAAGTGCCCATTGGGCAAATACAGGAATCCACTGAAAATACAGAGATACAAGCTAAACAAGCACAACAGGCAGGAACCTAAACTCTACCACCGAGAAATAAGCACATACTGCAAAGCAGAGTCGACACACGAAGTTTGACCAATAGAGCCGTTCACCGTAATAGAGAATAAGCACCTACGGGAACGGAGCCTGATCACTGAATAAGCAAGAAAATAGGGGATCCCTTTTCATCAAATCAATCTTAACCCCGAAAAACAGCCAACGGAGCAAGACCAAAAAAATCATCATCGTCGGACGATCCTCAAAAGGCGCCGGATTATTCGCCCACCAACCCTTCCACACCGGATCTGAAAATCAAACCGGTACTTGCTCCGGACTGGGGAGACCAGCCGGAAACCCAAAAAAAACAGGAAAAAAGCCCTAACTCCATCACACCTTTATTACCTCGCCGCCGGCCACCAACCACCGGATCTGAGAAGACAAGGCAGGGCCCGGACGAGTCAAGCCCACGGAACACCGGCCGGAGGTCCGATCATCCGAAGCTTTGACGCCTTAAACACGCCAACGCTCGCCATACCAGACCGGAGAGAGAGATACACCGGAGGGACGAGGGAGAGAGGGGGGGGGGGGGGGGGGGGGTGGTTTTTAGAGAGAGAAAGTAGAGAGAAGGAGGTTGCTCCTCTTACTTGATTTTCATCATTTGTATAGTTTTTTTTGGCTGTTACCATTTGTATAGTTGTCTACCTAAGCTGTGTTTCTCTTCATGGAAAGATGGTGGTTTTGAAATTCATGCTGAAATCATAGTTATCGAAATCGTACGATTCCCGATTCGAATCGTACGATTCGGTTCGATTCAGGTATGAAACGATTCGGATCGATTATATGAATCGTGAATAGGTAAGAATCGAAGTGAGAATCGCAGAATCGTGCTTTGAATCGGTGAATCGTGAGGTGAATCATGAGAATCGTACGATTCAGTTTATTTTCGAATGAGTGAGTTTTCTGGCAGATTCGGTCAAATTTCTGGGCATAAATCGGAAAATACATTACCTTTATGGGAGGCGAGGGGTCGGGATATGTTTTCTAACCTGTAGAGAATCCAAACGATCCACGAAAACACAGACCCAAGCCCTCGTGATGAAGCTTCGAGCTCCATCGAAACCTTCGACGTCGACGCCTGAACTGCATCTCGTTGTTGTCGCCTGTCGGTGAGTTTACTGAGTTTTTTCTTTGTCTTTTATACATTCACTAGTTAATGGGTGTATATTATATATATATTCCTAGTTAGTGGGGTGTATTTATTATAGTATATTCTAGTTAGTGGGTGTATATAATATAGTATATATATTTTAGTAGTGGGGTGTTTATATATATATTAGTCAGTGGGAGATGTGTTCCATGGAGTGTCCAAACATCAGAGTATATAAAGTCCTTTATCAAAAAATAAAAAAAGCAAAACATAGTCTAATAAACTTCTTTTTAACTAGTGTATTGCATATTTAGATCACAAGATCATTATTCAAACTTCAAATCTATATTTTTTATGCATTTTTAAGAATTTGACTGAATCGGAACGATTCACGATTCGATACGATTCACGATTCGCAAATGGGCCTTTTCGATTCTCGATTCGATTCTCGATTTGACAACTATGGCTGAAATTCATGCTGAAATCGGAGGTAGTATACTTCCACTCTTGCAGTATGCTCCCGAGAGAACCGTTTTGCTATATATTACTTGGTACTATCTCTGGCATGTGAAGTGCATCGTTCCATTACATATAGAAGAGTCCAACTAGAAAAGTGCTTGCTGAGTGGATGTCCAACTAGATATTTCGAACACAATTCCCTTACCCTTGTCTGAATGTCCTGTGCACTACAAGAGTACTTTTATACATTTAGAAGAGTCCATGTAACATAGCTCAAGATAATCGTGCTTACAAAGAATGCCGTCAAAATTTCATAACTATTGGTTAGATTCTAGAGGCGTAATAGGTGAAAGTTCCTTATTGCATTTTTGTAATGTTCAGAGCATGCCATGTCTAATTCCATTTGACAGTTCTTTTGAATCTGAAGCATGTAGTGGAACCATTTTGCCTTGGTGCTATGAAAAGTTTTTCACCATATACTACATCTTTTAGTGGACATCTCTAGGATTAATCACTTGAAATAGATGTTATGTGCGGGTGTGGATGGCACTTAGACTGATTACGATACATTGCCACTGAAAATTCATCTGTACATTCTCTCATTTCCAAGTTGGAGTATATAATTTGTTTTTTTGTGTTAGATTATTGAATTAGTTCGTTGTACGGAGTTTCATTATTTATCCTTAGTATGTAAATAGTTAATTAGTTAGGACCTCATTGTAATTGTTGTATCTTGCGTTGTATATATACCCAGTTTAATGAAAGTTACCCTAATTTTTGGGTTTTCCACAAATCGATACTGTCGTCTCTCAACTTTACATTTTGTTATACAAACCAGAAGAAATATAAATTGTATTGGTGGTTGTTTTTGTTTTTATTTTTGTTGTTCCTGTTTTGGTGGTGGAAGGGGAGGGGGAGAGGGATTCTTTCATTAAAAGAAACTCCCCCATCAGTTTTTGCCACTTGCCTCATTCAATAGGAGGCCTGCTATGGCTTGGTCTCTCCCAAGTCTAGTTTTGTAGGTTCTGCTACCACTGTCTGTAGGAATACACTAGAGAAGAAATGAAGAAACACAAAACAAGCTTGTTCACCAATCTGACAGTTTCGAGTGTGACTATGCAGGTTGCAAGAACAAATTTAGGTATCCTGCTAACGTAGAGGCTCATCGTGAGGAGTTGGACATTGGACAGGCTTTTGAGACTACTAGGGCTGTGGAGTACGTTTAGAATAAAAGCTCTTGTGATAGAGATTTGCTGTGCAAATTAACATGCGATACTTCTTATAGGTTTTTGCTGTTTTGCGATTTACATGGAATTTTGGATTTCTGCTGTGGAATTGCTACCATTTACATCTATTGTCCTGCGATTTACATTCAATTTTTGATATAAGTTGTGGAGTTGTTGCTATATGATATAAATCCAAAAACGCACTCTCAAACTTGGATTATATTGCAACCGGTAGTAAGCCACCAAATAGATTACTGTACTGGGTTCCATTGTTTGGCTTGTGAGAGAGCCGTGCCATGATCTATTTGGTGGCCTCCTACCGATTGCAATATAATCCAAGTTTGGGAGTGTGTTTTTGGACTTATATCACATGGCAACAATTCCACAACATGTATCTAAAATTCACTGTAAATCGCAGGATAGTAGATGTAAATGGTAGCAATTCCACAACAGAAATCCAAAATTCTAGTAAATCGCTGTACATCAAAAACTTAAAAGAATTAAGTCTTGCATGTTAACTCTATAACAAGAGCTTTTAGTCTAAACGTACTCCACAACCCTAATAGTCTCAAAAGCCTGTCCACTGTCCATACCTAGCTCGTATCAAATCCGTCATCAATGGTCCAACTCCTCACGGTTAGCCGTCCTCATACCTGAATTTGTTCTCGCAACCTGCATAGTCACTTGAAACTGTCGGAGTGGTGAACATGCTTGTTGTGTTTCTTCATTCCTTCTCTTGTGTACTCCTTCCAGGTGAACACGCTGCTTGTGGCATTGTGTATTGCATGAGTATTCATGATTAATTAGTTATCACTTTGAGCATCAACTCTGATCTGTCATCATCAATGTATGTTTGTTTCTTGCAGATTGACCTCAGACGGGCATATAATTGTGAAATCATGCTTACAAAAGTTAAGGTTCCTTTGCCTGATTTGATGGTGAGCCAAACTTCATGGCTTCAATATTGTTATTTTCCATTTGTTGTAGTTTTTAAGCTCTTGAAACTGGAATTGTGGTGCTGGGATCTTGGACAGAGACAAGTGATTTTAGGGGAGTGGTGGATCTTGTTCCACATCGGTTAATTATCACCTAAAAACTAGTTTATGAACCTCGCAGCCTCTCCACTCATAGCCAATGGTTTTGAGTTTATAAGAGTGACATTAATTTGTCCGGAATAACAAGCTTGGCTATAATTAGGGCAGTGTTCTGAAGTAGGATCAATGTAAACACATTAGCAATGCATTTGCGGCATTATAGTTTTATCTGAAAATAAAATTAGGAAAAGTTATTTGAAGGTTGTTTATAACAGAGAGACAGAGACCACAAATGCACTAGGAAAATAGAGTTAGTCAGCATAAGAAGTTATTGAAAGTGAAGATCGAGTGTTGTTTGAAATGTCATTGTGGTTAACTTTGGAAAAGAACATTCAGAACATAAGGGGCCGGAAGTAATTTTGCAAGCCCCTGGAACATTTATGGTCCTTGGCTCCTAAATAGCTCAATACTAATGCTATGATAAAAGAAATGGGACATAATTTTTTTCTTTTGCTTCTGCGATGGTGCACTTGTGCAGGAGGGATGAAGAGAAACGGACTATCTTTTTCTTCTGTTTTTTGGCATTGTCCCATGGCTTTAGTGCTATGGCACAATTGGTTTCGTTTGGTGAAATAGATTTGGTGGCTACATCATTTGGGTAGGGATATCTCAAATTAACTTTGGGGGCTTCATTTGCTTCTATTACCTGTATTCCCATTAATTGTTGCTTGGTACTCCATTAATTGTTACTTGGTACCATCACAGGGTTCAGTCCTTGCTTTGGATGATTCAGCATTGGATGTTGATCAGGTTGATAATCTTATAAAATTCTGTCCGACGAAAGAAGAAATGGAACTTCTCAAGGTAAATGAACTTTGTTTTCTGAGTACTTATCATAACATGAAAATATGTATTTAGCATCTGCCATTTTTTAATATTCCCCTGCATGCTGAGCTTTTAATATTATCCCACCATTGATTATATCGATTCCGAGTAGAATTAGATCATCAACTGTACTATACAGGTGCCCTTTTCATTCTAATGGATTCTAACACTAGTTCTATAATCAGAACTACAACGGCGAGAAGGAGATCTTAGGAAAATGTGAACAGGTTAGTCAGATTGTACATCTTCATCCTTTAATTATTAACTCTTTTCACTGTTTTGTTATCTTTTGGGTAGAAAAGCAGCATTACTGAGTGGGTAAAGCTTGCAAACTTTTAACCTTGACTTGCCGTCCATATATCTTCTGGCCATGCAATTGGAAGGAAATTGGGTATTTGCGGCCCAGAACTGTAACTATTGGTCGTAATAAACAGATATAAGTACTAATCGTCTCTTCAACTCTGACTTTTTTTGTTAAAGTACTTTATAGGTTTGGGAGGAATACTTAACGTGTCTAAAGTGATTTATTATCATTTTGTTCTGATGCACGTGCTTTGAACGTTTCTATGACAGTTCTTCCTAGAGTTGATGAAAGTGCCACGAGTAGAGTCAAAGCTAAGAGTATTCTCATTTAAAATACAGTTCCGCAGCCAGGTTAGAGCAATGTTTCTTATTGTCTTCTTTTACTTTTCTTTGTGATACCAATCCCCAATGATTGGGGACTACATGGGTTCTGTTGTTGTTGTGTGTTACCAATCCGGTTTTCTTCTTGCACCTTTTTTCAGGTTTCTGAACTTAGAAATAATTTGAATATTGTAAATTCTGTAGCTGATGAGGTAAGATAGACGGCCTTTTTCAGTTTACTTTCTCTTGTGATGGAAAAGATGTATCTTTGAAGGTACTGTTTGCTTAATCACTTTGAATAATTTTTCTACCAGATCAGGAATTCAGCCAAATTGAAAAGAATTATGCAAACTATTCTTTCACTGGGGAATGCCTTGAACCATGGGACTGCAAGAGGTGAGTGAAAAAGTTCGTTCCCCTCTTTTACTCTCCAGCTTCAATAGTTTTATTTTGTGGTTTGGGGTTTTCTATAGTTACAGTTTATTGGAGGCGGTAGTTCTACATGGTAGGTCCTGGGACACGGTTAGGAGAAATATGGTAGGTCCTGGGACATGGTTAGGAGAAATATGAATCAGCATGCCTATCGTAATTGAGTTTAGGGTTACTTCAATCTGAAATTTTCGTGCATTCAGCATGCCTTTTTCTAAACTTATGTTTTCAGGTGGTTATATTGTCACTGTTTCAAATGTACTTTGCTTTGTTTTTAGCATGATGTCAAGTTCCATTCTGCATAGGTTCTGCTGTTGGATTTCGATTGGATAGTCTTCTCAAACTTACAGATACCCGAGCCAAAAACAACAAAATGACTCTCATGCACTATCTGTGCAAGGTATGTCATATGTGCGTTCTAAATTCTGATTGTTTATTTCCCTTGTCAAGTCCGCTCGACTGATGTGGTTCATTGTTTACCTAATTTCGTCTCACGTTAAGATCTTTGATAAGCCAATTTCTATTTTGCTCTTTTTTATTTCCTTTCTCAAAATCCAGGCATATTAGGCTACGAATTTGATGTGTCCTTTCATGCATTATTGTTTTAATGAATCTGGAATCTATAGTTGAATATGCGTTGGAGCTCGTATCTTAGCTTGATTGCGATACTTTATAACTACGCATTGCCATCCCATGACATGACTGTTGAGGTCTAACTCCTGGGATGGAAGACATACCTCGGGACAAGTCACACATCAGGTGTAGAGGTCCTCATCCTATGTTCAACCACGTAAGTGAGGCCACCAACCTACAACCCAGCTTTTTTCCTCTGGTCTTCTCCCTCTTTCTCTGATAATTGCCAGCCTTTCTCCCCTTGGGGTGCTCAGCTCTCGCCGCATCCATATCTTAATGTCATAATAGTTTGAATGCGTGTGAGTATCCAAAAGTATCCAATATTTCAAAAATTAAAAATTATTAGTTTATATTGTGGATACTTCTGGGATATGTTTGCGCAAGTATCGAAGGAATGTCAGTATCCGATAAGGATACGACTCCCATCTAGAAGTATCTGTGCTTCATAGTTATTGATGAACTGCTTACTTTCTTTTTTCTTTTCAATCTGCAGGTGCTCGCTGAGAAACTACCAGAACTACTAGATTTTGTGACAGATCTCAAAAGTTTGGAGGCTTCAACAAAGGTACACCTTTTCTATGTGAACATGCAATTTTCTTTCATTACATTGGCATCTTAGGGGTTAAATGGTTGATTATCGTGCAGATCCAATTGAAATATTTGGCAGAGGAAAAGCAAGCGGTTAGCAAAGGGATAGAAAAAGTTCTTCAGGAGCTAACTGCATCAGAAAATGATGGTCCTGTGTCTGAAAACTTTTGCAAGGTAACCATGTGCATAAAGTACTCTTATCAAATTTATGATGGGAGTTTTATCTGCCTTTGTATCTTTCTTAATATTCCACGTGCTTTGCATGCAATGATGTTTAAGATTTCCTAGATGGGCCATCTCAACCTGAACTTATTTATACTGGACTAGGGGCCTTTTGTCTGTTGAATGCAATGACGTGAAATTTGACGTGATAATAAAATGAGACTGGCATGTGGAGTCCACTATCTTTCCTTGTAGCATGGCTCATCAATCTCATCCTCATTGTGACTTCACTGACGTGTCTAAGTTATCAATTTCATCATCCTCATGGTCTTCACCTATCTTGTACAACTTGGACTTGACCTATCAAACAACCACTAAAAATCTCTGACTCCTAAAACCTTTGACTTTGTGGGACACATTTTTTTCCATCTTTGGGTATACGTCATCAGAGCCCATGAAGCAAGGACACTTAGCTTTGTTTGACATGTATCAGACACGCCGCATGGAGTATTTGTCTTCTAGCTCGTGTCCCGATACATCTCAAGATATTTTAGGGAAAATGCTCATTTTAATGTGCATGTTTTTTGTTGTTGTGTTGTGTGAATTGCCCTTTTTCGTTCTTATTTTGTTACTGAGTTGCTCTAGTATGTGTCGATGATTTTAAATTTCCAGCAGGCCTTTTGTGTTTTCTTATGCTTAATTATTTCTGCGAGGTTTTATTATTTTAGTGTTTTTTTTCAAGACCCACATGTCTGTCTGTCCATCTGTATTGTGTCATGTCCGCGTCTTGTATCCTTGTCTGTGCTTCTGAGATTGAAATCGAGTATCAGAAATTGCTACTCTAAGGTGTCTCTTTCTGTCAACCTCCTTTCGTTCTACCTTCATTCTTCTTTTTAGTTTATTAACTTCTAGTTTCTCTCCTGTCTTTCAACTAAATCCGACTATTATTGCTCTTGGATCATCTGAATTCAGAGGTTCGAGGTCTTGCTTAGAGTTCAAAGGGAAAAGTATTAAATCGAATACTTTCATCAATAGCAAATGCAAAAGGAAATGGATTCTTGATGATCCTTGATTTAATTCTATTATATTGAAGTACGCATGTCTCAAATCTCAGCGCTCCCCTCTGTTCTGACACCACTCACGCCTCAATTTTTTCCTTGTATGTTTTCTAATTTACAGTGTGAGTGGAGACACCTTTGTATTCTAGAACTCATGGTTTTCTCTCTTTTGGTACTTCAGTGATTGGAGCTACTTAGTTTTGGTAAAGTGCATTATCTGAGCTCTGATTATATGTACAAACTGATTCTGGACGATCGAAGAAGAAGAATGGCATAGCAGATAAACTTTGGAAACGGGTACCTAAGGAACCCTAGAATCCACATCTAGGGAGGAGCAAAGGCATTTGCACCAGTACTGCAGAGAAATAAATGTCGTTTCATAAATTATCCTAAACAATATTCGTAAAGTCCCTTGAATAGCGTCTTCAAATCGATAACATCAAGATAAAGACAAGACTAACTGACCAATATTTCTAATACATAAAATCCTAAAGTACCAACTTAATTTACTAAATACTATCTTTCTAAAATTTCCTCCAGGATCAAATACGAATAACCCACAGTGTGATCCTCCCCTATGTTACATGGACTCGGGTGTCAGTATCAGGTGCGGGTGCAAGTCCAAGCGTCGGACCTTCCTAACCTTAAATCTTAGGATACGTGGATGTGTCCCCAACTTGGGTACAGGCACGGGGACACATCCTAAACTCTTATTTGCATTATATATTGGATAATTTTGTCAGATTATGTACCGTAAACTATGTTTACAAATTTATTTAAACAAGAATGGGTTACGAAAATTATGTTTTTGCTATTTTTCTATTTCCTGTCTATTTGAAATACTCGAAATATCGCTTTTCTAGCTAATTTGATATTCCTGTTCTGTAAGTATCTTAACAATTAGAGGATCTGAGTGTCCAAAAGGATACGGGTGTCGGACACATCGACACGGATACTTGAGCCAAAATGAAGGATCCATGTAACATAGAATTCCTCCCCATTGCCTTTCATAGACAGTTGGATTTACGATGTCAAACTTTACTGAAGGCATTAAGACATGAACGTTAATTATGTTTCTTTGTCGGCACTTGGCAAAGGGGCTTCGCTTTCAAATTGAACGTAGATCACTTACAACATTCATAGTTATTTGAGCAAGGTTTAATTGTTTCCCTCATGCTTTATTATCATTGCATCACTTGATGTGCTGGTGCTATGGTTAGTCATATTCTCTGATGGACTTAAAAGCAAAAATGTCATTTTGGTATTTTCTGATATACAGTCACTTACCAAATGCTATTGTCTTTAAGCCCAGTGCAAATCTAGATTATTTACCAGGACTACTAGTTGTTCTCAAATATGCACTTCCGTGTAGTTCTCCTTTCTGATCTGTTATTTTATTTGCAAATATTCAGATTTTGAAGGAGTTTCTTGGTTTTGCTGAAGCTGAAGTGAGATCTTTGGCTCCACTTTATTCTGGAGTGGTATGTCTCGATTTTTCCATTGTAAGCTCAGAAGATATAAAACACCTTCCTTAACTTGGATGATTCCAGGGAAGAAATGCAGACGCGTTGGCTCTTTACTTCGGAGAAGATCCAGCCCGTACTCCGTTTGAGCAAGGTAGTCTGGTAGTTTAATTTCCTCTAACATGCTGTAGTAATAAGTAGCATGATAAATGCAGTAAATCATTGCTTGTTGAAAATGAAAAGAAAATAAATTAGTTTAATAAAAGGCAACATTTACTTCCATCACTTTTGCTTACTAAGCTCAGTTCATACATGATGTGCATTTTAATCTCACTAGGAGTCACCAGAAGTAAGTTCTGAAGCTCAGCATGTGTGGTAGTGACAATAAGATATGAAGACTTTCCTTACATCTGGAATTGCACAAAAAGGTTAAATGGGTTGACATTTCTAGTGCTCAAGTCTCTGTTCACGAATGTCCTTTCATAAAATAGAAGTTGATCCATGTCTGAGAAGAATACTCTCATTGACTACCCGAGGTTATTTAATACCGGAAATGATAGAATTAGCGTAGCAATCAAATACTTCAATTTTCGGTGGAAATTAATAGAAAAAGGGAATACTCACTTAAACAATTTTTTCCAGCGGCTATGGCAAAAAATAGCAATCATAATGCTTTACTGAAGATGCAATAAGATCAAGTGCACATCATTTATGATGGGGAGGAGATGTGCATCTTGGGCTCTAGATTTATTTTGTTTAGATATTAGCTCTATTTTGTTGCAGAAGCAGTTGCATGTTCATGCTCTTTTCCCTTGGGTTTGTGAGTAACTTTGAATATTGACTCCCTTTAGAATATGTACTGCAGTTGTTTCTACTCTACTTAATTTTGTGAGAACATTTGTCCGAGCCCATGATGAAAATCTCAAGCAAATTGAGCTGGAAAAGAAGAAGGCTCAGAAGGAAGCAGAAAATGAGAACATGAAAGCAAGTACCCCGAAAAAGGGTGCAGAAACTGAGAAGACGAAGACAAGTGGCTCCGAAAAAGGAATCTTTAAATGAGAAAATGGAAACAATTTCTCCCAAAAGGCATGACTGCCATCAAGAATAGTAACATCAATTAATCAAGCCCCTTTTACGATTTATTTAATTGATCAACAGATACATGTGAGCTGGAATGCAAGTTTGATGTATATTTACAATTAAATGGGGACGATTATAAATTTGATGGCAGAATAAGCCAGCAGTTGAAGTCTTACAATTCCCCGAGGATTTAACGCAACTACTTGTACTCATCACAAGTGGTAAGCCTTTATGTCCCATTATTTTGAAATTCGGTTCTTCCACCATTGTTTCAACTTTCCATAGCAATTCTAATGTGGTTTAATGTTCTGCAACACAGAGGGAGTGGAAATTCGTGGTTGCTGCATCAGCTGTAAGATAGTTTTCGACAGTTTGTTTTTTAAGGTATCTATTGTAGTTTAGTCATTTAAATTCCTCTATAGTGAGTTTATAAGGTATCTTTCATAGTTTAGTCGTTTATTCTTTTCTTGTATTAGTCAATCTGTAAATTTTGCCTCATGTATGCTGTGTTATAGATTCACGTATACATACAATGAGTAGTAAAACTTTCAAAGGAAATCTTCCAACTTTTGGATTTGCAATATGTTTGTCTAGATTTGAGGTGATTAGCGACGGAAAACCTCGTTCTTCAAAGTCTGTCTGGACCTGATATTCAAATCCCACTTTTAACTTCAGGTCTCGTCGGACATTGGCTGAAAATCCTCTTATTTGTGGTGTAATATTGCCGTCTTTTGAGGTTATATTCACAAAAAGAGTTTCAGATTCATCGCTGGAGTTTATGTTGTTTGTGTTTGTCATTGTTCTTCTATGATGCTTATGCTTGCCAGCATCTCTTATTTGCCAAGTCTGGGAATCATGAGGTCTGGAGTGAGAATTTATGTTGCTTTCAAGATGTCGGTCAAAGTCCAAGAAGTCATTGCGTCGATAGAAGAGTGTGTTTTGAATTAAAATAGCCTTTGGCTTGTGAGAAGATAATTCTTCTTGTAACTCTTATCCTTCGGTGGATTTCGATAGGTGGCGAGTTCTCCGTTTCTGTATCTCTTAGGTGGATTCCTTCGAGTGGTGAGCGGTTCCCTAGCCCTGTATCCCTAGTTAATCTTTGGGTGGTGATATCTTATCCCGTTGGTTCCTAACTTGGGTGGTGAGCGTTACCCCTTTATCCCTTTTTTACCTTACTTCAGTCCCGTCTGAAAAATCCGCCGTCAGTCAGTTTTGGTATCAGAGCTTTGGGTTCAATGGCAAGTTATTGTTGCTTGCAATTTCAAACAATGCCAGATGAAATCTTTTCAGACAAGGATTCTTCTTCACTACCAATAGTGAATTTGAATTTGCCTCCAATCTATGATGAATACGCTGAAGATGGGTTCTTGATTTTGCATGATGTGCACGCCAAGAATATTGTTTGTGGCTAATGAAGTTGTTGGTCCCGTTGATGGCGAAATTGATAATTTATTCGTGGCCAACGATAATATTCAAGATGGCAATAGGCAAAAGCAAATTTTGCAATTATCTAGTACCATGGTGAGTGCTATTCACGTCAAACATATTGAAGAGAGCAAACTGAAAGTTGAAGTGAAAAAGCATTTTGATTGGATTGAATCACCAATTTTTGACGGAAAAAAAACTATTGTTGAAGAAGTTTATAAAGCAAAGGGTGAGTTCCAAATACATGGTGCATCTTTCGAGCAACAAAATGTGGATCCATTTTTGAATTTTATTGAAGACTTTGCAAGCAAGAATCCATGGGTTACGTATTTAGAGCACAATTTGAAGGAAACAACTCATTTAGTTTTTGGCTTCGTTTTAAAGTTCAGGTATGAAAAAATTAATTTCAAGTACAAGGTTGATGCAGACAAGATTCGGCATTCTAAACTGTTTCAAGCCTTGGAAACTCAAGGACGAGTTTTCTCAACCGGGGGAGAATGATGTCGGTCAAAGTCCAAGAAGTCATTGAGTCGATAGAAGAGTGTGTTTTGAATTAAAATAGCCTTTGGCTTGTGAGAAGATAATTCTTCTTGTAACTCTTATCTTTCGGTGGATTCCGATAGGTGGCGAGTTCTCCGTTTTTGTATCTCTTAGGTGGATTCCTTTGAGTGGTGAGCGGTTCCCTAGCCCTGTATCCCTAGTTAACACTCGGGTGGTGATATCTTAATATCTTATCCCGTTGGTTTTCCTAACTTAGGTGGTGAGCATCACCCCTTTATTCCTTTTTTATCTTACTTCCGTCCCGTCTGAAAAACCCGCCGTCAACGAATACATATGGATCGGTTGGTTGTGCTGCATGTACTGAAAATATAGGCTTGCGTACCGTGTAGTGCAAACTACTAATAGATTGTCAGGACAGTTCTTTTCGTGGGACCAATCTGAACCTTTTCCAAAACGCGTAGTTTGGTTTTGACTGTTTTTACGAGCAGTTTGGTTCCAATTATGAATCATTGACTACGGTTTGGTTCATGAAGTTAAACTCAGAAAAAAACTGTAAAGAGCCGATCGAATGGATCTGTTTTCCAGGTGACATATGTGTTCAGGATTGTGAACTAATTACGCGCTCTCGCTATATCAAAATCTATGTACTTTATCTAATGTTTTTTCACCAGTAAATATGATTTGTATGCTTACATGTTCTATGATTGCACATTCTATGGAAGATGATCTGAAGAACGGTGGATACTTGAGTTATAGTTCGATTTTGGAACGCTTGTACAGTATTTTTTGTTGAACTAGATAGTTTGTATGTGTAGTGAACCCATCCTCAAAGCATTGCTTGACTGGCATACGACTGTAGAACCTAACGTTTCCAAATCGGTTTTTTTTGTGGTACTGAAGTGGTTTTTGTGATTCGGCACTCTGTGTTCGGTTTGTTTTTGTTATTTCTGCGACTGTAGGTACGTAGGATTTTCCAAATCGGTTTTTGCGGTACTGAAGTGGTTTTTGTGATTCGGCACACTATGTTCGGTTTGTTTTTGTTATTTCTGCAACTGTAGGTTGGATTTTCCAAATCGGTTTTTGTGGTACTGAAGTGGTTTTTGTGATTCGGCACTCTGTGTTCGGTTTGTTTTTGTTATTTCTGCGACTGTAGGTAGGATTGTTCTTGGCTCTCAGCATAATTGCACCAAACTCATCCTTGAACATCCCTAAAGGATCCAACTTCTCTGTAGTTGCATCTCAGTTATTCATCTCGACGATTAATGGTTCAAATTTTTAGAAAGACTTTCTCTGGTAGAGTTTATTAATCCCGAGTCTTGTAACAACTCCTACCCATTAAATACTCCTGGACAATTGAGATTACACGAAATGCTCTCTGCAGGCGAAACCTCCCAGTAATGAAAGAAAAGACAAATGCATTGCATGCCTACAGATGGTGTACTGCCAATCATTTGATATTCCTCTTTATGCTTCAAAAGATTCCACCGTAGATTTAAAATACAAAACACCAAAAATAACGTAATTAGGTGGTGTTTTCCCAACTCTCCACAAGATCTTGGTCAAGAATCCTGGTTGAAATAGCTGCCGCAAGTGATGTAGTGAAACTGGAATTTCTCGTCAGGGAATCAGCCATTTTTTCAACCAAAAGCTGTTGAAATGCCGACGTATCGATCCCGTGCCGAATAAAATCGGGCATTGGGCTCGGGTTTGGTCTCGGGCTCGAAGAGGTTGTATAGTTCGGGCTGGAGACCGAAAAAGGAATCATGCTAGCTAACTGGTTGAATCCCAAAGGCATCTCGGCTTGAAAATTGGGTTGGATGTGGTTGTGCTCTCCTTCATAGATTACTACTACCAGTGATGGATCTTCCACACTTCTCTGCACCTAAACATACACATGAGAGAAAGCAAAAAACAACCAAAGCAAATCAGTATCTGTGTTTCTATTGCTAGATGGTACAATTTGAGAGAGAGAGAGAGAGAGAGAGAGAGAGAGAGAGAGAGAGAGAGAGATGTGGGTGATCACCTTCTTTTTAACAGGGCAATTTGGTGCAAAGGAGCACTTGTAGTAAGCTCTAGGAGAAGGGTTATCTCTAGTGACCTTTTGGCCATATTTTCTCCATTGATATCCGTCCTTTACTGCCTGCAATACAAACACAAAAGGACGCAAAGGGTTCTCAGTACTTTGAATGTTGCTCATTCAAACATTCGATTGAGGAGAAATGTTTTTAAGTTTCCGTAATTAGGATGTTTAGAGTTTCGCGCGCCCTGACTAATATCGTGTACATGGAGTCCCTCGTCCCATATATTCAGAAAATTATCAGGCCTAAGCTACGGCGACTACCTCAAGGTTGAGTGAAGAACAGGGCCGATCCTAACTTCTTGAGGGCTTGAAGTGAATATTAAAGATAATTTTTTATTGAACTATCATAGAGGTACCAAAATAGGAGTGACCCCTAAAATTAGCAAATTTTCAATGGTCTAAAGTGGTCGCACCTTGAGCTTTAGCTCAAGGCTGGCTCTTGCGAAGAATGAAATATCATTGATCGTGGTCCAACTTTTGAGGTTCAAACTTTACGATCTCCCATGTGTGAAATATAGGGTCTTGCCAACTCTTGAAAAAAAAACCCAGTTAGATGACAGAGAGATCATTTCATCACAAAAAATGCTATTCTTCAAGAACCTCTACATAACACTGAATCCGAATTCTGAATTAGTCATTCTTGAAACAGCACTTCACTGAGAAGATCATACTAGTACTCAAATTTGTCACAACATTCTTTTGTCAAAGTTGCATACCATATTTCAAGTTTTCTGGTACTAGTTATATATCCGGTCCAGTGGATCGACTAATCCGGGAGAACAATCCCACCGTCTCTTATAGGGTGTCCATTAAAGGCCGGGCAAAACTCCGTATGCACTGGACCACTGGTGATCAAACACTTGTGGAAGTCGATTCCCCGCCGATCGAAAAGCTTTCTGAGAGCCCTAGTTTGCAGGTAACTACCATGGCGCCAACCCCGTATAAGGCTAACATGTTTAGTTTACTTTTTAAGTGAAAGCTCTCTGAAACTATATTTTGTTTGTTGTTGGAACTTACTAGGGTTGTATCAGAAGGAGGAGTCTTTGCATAAACCTTGGAAACATTGCTGATAGTTTTTATAATCTCCCTTGGCCTCTTACAACAACCAGCTCCACCACCACAACCAATATTATCTGCACCACATGAGCTGCTGATCTCATGAGTACTAGTGTTTCCAATTCCCAAATCCTCACCTCCTGACCCCTTTCTCTTCTTTGAAGATTTGGAATTACTGTCGTCTTCCGAAATCAAATCCGCGGACTGGGTGCCGCCTTTCAGGGAATTGTTGTAATTTTCGCAGACGAAAATCAGCATTTCGGTTAGCTTCTTGTTTTCGCTTCTCGTCCTCTTTAGTTCTTCCATCAGGACAGTCTCCTGTTTTATGCCAGGAAAAAAGAGATCAGAGAAGACTTTGATTTAGTACTTGCAAACAATATTGATTAGAAACTTGTAGGAAATCAGGAGAATTGTATAATTTTAGTACTGATCCTCATCTAATAGAGGAGGAGGAGGAAAGTGATTAATCTGTCTAGTTTGGTACTGTACTAAAACAATAGAAAGAAAAGCTGATAAACAAACTAAGCTAACTCGAATTCGAGTTCATATTTGGGTCGTTAAAAACTTGTTTCATGCGGTTTGTTATATAAAATAAACTAACCTTGAATATTTTGAAGCTCGTTAACCCGGCCAGCAAACCAAGTTACTATTCGGCTCGATAAGATCGTGTTTAAAAAATTTAAGCTTCTTTGAAATTTAGTTTCAATCAGCTTGATTAAAACCAGTTGAAAATCAGGTTGCCTGATAAACAAAGCAAGCTTGAACAACCCATTGCTCGGCTCGTTTATCGACCCTAATTAAGGTACTTAAATTAATTAGTCAAAGAATATCATTCACTTGCCTCATTCTTCATTGGTATTCTGCTTTCTGAACCAACCACATCACCTTGGAACTCTCTCTCCTGATTGCAACAAAAGAGTAAGGAAAAGTAAGTATAACAAAAAGAAAAACTAATGCTTAATTAACTGCTAAAGTCGTTGAATTAGCAATTAATTAAAGCAAGCAAACAAAAAATAACTTGAGGAAATACTATTATATACCTTATTAAATTCGTGCTCATCAATAATGTCGTCCTCTTGAGGGTTAATGTTGAGGTTAAGGCTGAGAATTGTATCGCCCATTTGAAAATCCAATCGTTCACCAAAAACTACAGAGCCAGTCGCCCTGATTTTCTGGGGGCCTAAATCGAAGATGAACGATGAAATTCTGTTTTGTTGGACTATTATAAGGGATGTTAAAGTATGAAGGGCTCCTAAAATTTGTATTTTTCGGGAGTCTAAAGGGGGCGACACCCCAAGCTCTAGCTAAGGACCGGCTCTACCAAAAAAATTTAAAAAAAAATAACACCACCAGATACTCTATGCAATTGAATAGTACGTTGCACCACTTGGTATGTTTTTCTATTCAATGAAGAAGGAAAGCCAAGAATGGTCAGATACTTATAGAGAGAGCTAGAGAGAGAGAGAGAGAGAGAGAGAGAGAGATATGGTTCAGGAAAGTGCCAAGAAATTGAGGTTCCGTAAATCACCAACTACTAGTATATCCTAATACGTTACACGTGAATCGGTCAGTTGACTTTAATTGTTTTGGTTTACCTTAAAGTTTTGGCTTTTATAAATGTTTTGTTTCATTTTGGGTTAGTTTTTTGGTGTTGGGCATCGGCTTTGGTTATTGGGTTTTAGGGTATTTGTTGGCTCCTTACCGACACGTTTCACGTGTTTTTTCTTTTTTTTTTTTTATTTTTTATAAAAAAAATGAGGTGATCAGTGGTGATAGGTTGAACTTATTTTCTTTGTATTACGCTCCCTGCTACGGGCTTCTTTTTGTATCATTATTATTAATGATAGGAGAACCTTTTTTGCTGATTAAAAAACAATCCTAAAAAAAGTTAATCAAAAGTTTAAAAAAAGGATGACCACATAAAATATGTCGAGCGTGGAACTGTATCCGTTTTGGGTCTCGAGAGCCAACCCTTTAAAAGAGAAAGTTTGAAGGTGAGGAGGACCGTGCGGGGAAGTTTTAAAGTTTTTTTTGTTTGTTAAGTTTGAAAACCAATATTTGAGAAGGTGGATAAATATTGGGTATGGTAAATTTTTATAGAAGAAAAACAATATGGCACGGGCTAACTGCACGAGAGAGAGGGGAGGCGGGCGGCTGCTGTCCCCTTGGGGCAGCAGCGCACTGCTGTGCCCGAATTCTGAGTCCACTTCGGTCTCGCTCCGATGATCGGAAGCGTTCACTTCGTAGAGCTCGTCGAGTAGAACAACTATGCAGAAAATCAGTTTAATTGGATATCATTAAGTTCCTGATTGGAACCTTTTTATCTTGAAAAGAATGGATCCAAAACACTGGATCAAATCCGCTGTAACCCATGGACCGAGAGTTATATGGGTTCCGATCAGGTACTTAATGATATCCAATTAAGCTGATTTTTTCACATAGTTGTTCTACCCGACGAGCTCTACGAAGTGAACGCTTCCGATCATTGGAGCGAGAGCAAAGTGGATCCAGAATTCGGGCACAGTAGCGCGCTGCTCTCCCCCAGAGAGAGAGAGAGAGAGATTTTGATATTTTCCAACTTTCAGTAGAGAGAGAGAGAGTCAGAGAGAGCAGGATATTTTGATATTTTCCAACTCTGAGTATTGAGTCATTGATCATGACGACTCCAACATTACGTGGATGTGCTGAACTTAGAGGAGCAGTGGGCAAGTGGTCCTGTGACGTAGCCTGAAATTAACGATAGTGAGAACATTTTTAAATACGCTTGAACGAGAAATAAATTGTGATAAGCAATACCAAAATAACAAAAGAATGCTTGTGCTAAAAGTAATAACAAAGCTTACATATTTACTAAGAAAGATAGTAATTTCATAAATTATCAAACAAATTAAAGTTGTTTGAATTATTTCAGAGATCTAATCTAAGAGTTGTTAGATACACAATAACTAAAATGTCCATATTAAACAATTTTGATCTAGTTGGAAACAATATACTACTATATTTTTTTCCAATTTTTATCTCTAAACCTCCAAATCTGTCTTGCGTTGTCGGTTCTGTTAAGGAAATAGAATCCTACATTGCTTAGAAGTGGAATGAGTGATCACTTAATAACATCTGGGACCTCTCTACTCATTGTCAATTAGCTTTGAGATTGATATAAAGTTTCTTCAAAACTAATTGGCAATGAGTGAAGAGGTCCCAAATGTTATTAAGTGATCACCCATTCCACTCCCAAGCAATGTGGGACTTTATTACCTTAACATCCCCCCTCACGTGTAGCCGCGTTTGAAGTCTGTCACGTGTGGTTACTTTTGGGTCTTATTATCGTGTAGCCTTTTTGCTAGTCTGTCATCGTGGAGTGTGGATTGTAAATTTTCAAAATGTGAGGTGGAACGAGCCCTGCTCTAATATCATGTAGAAACTTTATATCCATTTCAAATCCAATCGACAATGAGTGGAGAGATTCTAAATGTTATTAAGTAACTCCATTCATTGCCAATTGACTTTAAGATGGATATAAAGTTTCTTCATAGTATCAAAGCAAAGCTCATTCCACCCCACATTTTAAAATTTTTTTACAATTCATGCCCCATGATGACAGACCAGCAAAAAAAGACTGCACGATGATAGGACCCAAAAGTGGCCACACGTGTCAGACCTCAAATGCAATTGCACGTGAGGGGGGTGTTAAAGAAATAGAATTCCATATTGCTTAGAAGTGAAATGGGTGATCATTTAATAACATCTGGGATCTCTCCACTCATTACCAATTGACTTTAAGATGGATATAAAGTTTCTTCATGTTCTATTAACAAAGACAAGAAAACAAGACTACTTTCAAAATTGTAAATAACTAATAAAATTGTCCGGAGTAGTATAATGCATATAACCCATGATTTTGCCACTTCTGAATTTCGACATTATGCTTTGGGAGAATTTCAAATGGTAAGCAGCGGCTATATTTTTTTTCTTCATTAATTAGACTTCCACTACTACAATAATCACAAAAGATGACAGTTTAAAAGTGTCATTAAACATGAAAGATGACAGTTTTAAAACTGTCATTTATGGAGCTATCATTAAAAGTTTGAAACTTAAAATAACGGTTTGAAACTGTCATTAATATCTATAAAGA
The DNA here is from genome assembly GCF_030253575.1 of Rhododendron vialii. Lineage (NCBI taxonomy): Eukaryota > Viridiplantae > Streptophyta > Magnoliopsida > Ericales > Ericaceae > Rhododendron > Rhododendron vialii. Next base: position 42,094,204 of record NC_080558.1, read on the forward strand.
TGACGCTTTATGAACGTAATTGAAGGTAAAAGATGACAGTTGTAAAACGTCATTAAAGTGCTTTAAAGCCGTTATCTTTTGTAACGACCCGCTCCCGCTCTACATAATATTGTCTGCTTTGAATACCAAACCCCATCAAACCTTTCAGTGAGGTCATCCATCCCAGGATTACTCCAGTGCAGGCACGCTTAACTATGAAGTTTCAATTGATTTTGGCACCCTCATAGCTTTAAAAGCCCTTGTACAAGATAGGATGACGATATATTTTTTGTAGCACACAACTTATACTTTACCAAGAGATATGGGACTACCCTCGATTGACCCTTTAGTTCACCGATCAGACAGCCCCTCGCACAGGTCTCAACTGCCCTCAGGCCGGTTGACTACTACCTAAAACTCCCCAGGGGCAGAGCGTCACAATCTCCCCCACTTAGAAACACACGTCCTCGTATGGGGTCGAGATTCTGTCTCACATTTCTGATTGGTACATGGTCTGATAACATATGTAACGACCTGCTCCCGATTTGAGACTTCAAAGCAATGACGTTCATAGGTGACGCCGTTTTTTTCAAAAAAAAAAAAATTATTCTTCAATGTCACTTATAAGGAGAAACCGACATTAAAAATAAAGAATAGTTATGTCACTATTTTACAAAGTGACATCATAAATATATTAGATCACAGTTTAGGAGAAACTGACATTAAAAAGAAAGAATAGTTATGTCACTATTTTAGAAAGTGACATCATAAATATATTATATTACAGTTTTTTAGATGACTGACATTATTTATCTATTGCAATCTTTTTAATTACGATTTTTTCAAAAACTGACATCTTTTAACAATATTGTAGTAGTGTTCTCATTTTGTGTAGTGAAATTGTTGTAATAAATAAATAAGATAAATTAGTAACTGTTAAATAATTATTTGTTATGTGCTTAATCCATTAATTAAAATAAAGTACATAAGTGAGTAAGTTGCAAAACATTTTCCTCAAATTTGTATCTTAAGCTCAACCCAATCATTTACTCAAACCTACATTAGATTGAATTTTAGTCAAATCAAGGGAGACTCAAGTTTAATTTTACTCGTGCAAGAGGAGTGGAGTGTAGTTGGTGCCTCCCTTATACTCTTATGCACATGGACAGGGTTCAATTCCCGTAAGTACCCATCCTACTCCCCAAATCCTCTATGATATAGTAGATTAGGATTAGGATTAACGAATGACAAAAAAAAAAAAAGTTTAATTTTACTCAAAGTTTTGAAGGCTATTTCCTCTTTTAAATTTACAACTATGTAATTTATTTTTATTTTTTTTTGCCATAGTTTATACATCAGTGAGGGCTAGCGAGATGTTAGTATGTTAGTCTACGGGAGTTCAGAGGCTATCCATAGCCTTGAACTCCAAACTTGCTCCCCGTGAGGCTCGAACACTAGCCACCACTAAGAAAACACATAAACAAACCAACTTAACTAAGCTTAGTTTCTCACAACTACATAATTATCGAAGCTTTGCTTAGTTTTTTGCTTAGATTTGAGTTTACCCATTGCTTCATATTTACTAATTGAGTAGACTCATATAAATTATATGACAATTAATCTTTTTCAAAGTATTTTTACAACTTGTATTAGCAAAATTAGTATTGCCTTCAATGTGAGATATTATTCAATGCTCCTAGGCAGTGTTATGTGGTGCCTCAGGCCCTCTGCAGACAATTACATGGGATTCATATTCTTAGAGCATCTACAGTGGCATAATTAAAACAAAAAGGTTTATAAGGTTAGCAACATTTGCTTAAAAAGAGCTCACATTGGAATAAAAAGAGTTCACATTGGAATAACCAAACTTAGAAATATCTTAGTAACTCATCAAATTTTGGCCATTGGATAATCAAAACTATTAACCTTTTGCCAATAATCAAATTTAATTGTTTTTACATTTTCTCAATCAAGTACACCATCATTACACAAAAACCTTCGTTCTTCCATTTTCAACATGTTTATAGCAAAAATACTTTTAAAAATAGTTTTTATTTTTTTGCAAAAATAGTTTTTTCACACATTTTTTTAATTAAAACTGTTTTTCCCAAAAAAAAATTTTAAACAGTTTTATTTGAAAACAGTTTTTTTATTAAAACTTTTTTTTTCAAAAACTGTTCTTTTGAAAAAACTGTTCTTTTGAAAAAAAAAAAACTTTTTCTATTCAAAAATTATTATTTTCAACTTTTTCCCGAAAACTGTTTTTTTTAATCAAAGTTTTCAAAAAACTATTTTCTCTTTTTCTAATAAATTATTTTTATTAGTTTGAAAACTATTTTAAAAAAATTATTTTCTGTGTCACAATTTCTAGATTTTTATAAGTTAAAAAGGTAATGTGACAAGTTTTGGTTATTTAATTTTGATTGTACTATTTTGGACCTCTACATTGCTAACCTTAGCAACCCCTTAAATGGATAACCAAAAGATGATGTGACAATTTTTGATTATCCACTTTTGATTATTCTACTGTGGATACTCTTAGGCTCTGCTCTTCATAAATTAAAGTTTTGGTTTTTCATTTATCTTTTTTGAATTTTTGGTAGATTCACGTTATACTATTGGGATTATTCATTTATCTTGACAAGAGGAGACTTAAAAGTATAAAAGTAGGATGGGAAAAAAATCACTAAAGACAAGCAAAAAATTTAGTGCCAAACAACTAGTATTTTTTGTCTTTAATGTCGTTTTATAGGAATATTTTTCAAACTTTGATCAACATTTTTTATACTTTTCTGAGACCCCTCATCAAGACGAATAAATAATCTCAAAAATTGAAACAAAAAAAAAAGTACCAAAGAAAATCCCAGACCAAAAAGTTGGGCATAAATAATTTTACAGAATATATATGATGATAGAGAGTTTTAGGTAGTACCAAGTTGCATAAGCTAATTGCTTCGTTTGCGTCAATATATCGAAATATGATCACCCTAAGAGTAGGGTAAATACGTCATTTAAAGCATAATAAGCATAATAATCCGAAAGACCGGGATCGTACCCAAGGGAATAACTAATACGGCTTGGATGAATTTGTAGATGTAAGCAAGGTTTTCGGCTTTTAAACAGCCAAGTTTGTTTTACTTTATGCGGTGAAAATTAAAAGGCTAAATTAAACGGCGAATTAACTAGAATAAAAAGCTGGCTAGGTCTAGAAGATCCTAACACTCACGACTCAAGCCAAATCACTCTTCTCATCTCATTACTCGATTTGAGATACACAACCAAAGTTCTCAACCCGAAAGATACATGGTTCGATTACCAAGCTAGCTCTAAAATTCATTTGGCAAACACTTCGAGCGACAGAGCTTCAAGCATCATGTGTGGCAAGTATGTTGACTAAATATATCCATAAAGGGAGAAGAGATGTATTTATACTAAAACACCTTTCCCACTCTAAAAATATCCAAAAATATTTCAAAAGTGACAAGGATGCTTCAAAAGGAAAGTTGAAAAAGCAAGCAAAAAACGTGAAAATTTCTTTAGGCAGTACAGGTACTGGCCAACTCCTAGTATCGGTACTGGGTCTTCAAAATGCTGGAAAAACACAGTTTCTGCCAAGTGGGTACTGGTACTGGTTTTTTCCCAGTACCGGTACTAGGTCTCCAGAAATTTGATTTTGGCCTCAGCTTCAGCAAGCAACGCCTAGCAGCTTTACAACTCCTCAGCATCTTATTTTCATTCTCTAAACTTAAGTAAAGACTACATTTTAAACATTTATTTTACCTTTTTTTTACGTTAATTTATTTAATGAAAATAAGAAAGTACCTCCCATTTGAAAACAATGACATTACCAGAATTTCAAGATTCTAATTAAATCAAAATGTCAACCCCCACTTTTAGTATAAAATAAAAAATTGCACATTTTTCTCAAGAGAAAATGGCTCAAAACATGACTTTACTCTTCAAATAAAACATTGCAACTTTGTAGTTACTTTTAAAAAAATTCAAAGATTAATTACCGCTATTTTTAATTTCGAAAATCGATACTTTTTCAGAAAGTCATTTTTTCATACTTAGACAAATTTTAAGGGGCCGACAGGGTCTTTGAGTACTTGGAAGCACTTGGGTCATCCATGGCGTTGATATGCGCCTTATTCACACGAATTACCTGAAACAGAAGTTAAATATCGCTATTAAAGCTAAATAAACACAAGTTAAAACAACATAAAATGGGACTAGTCGCACCAAATATCTACAATATTGGGTGCTCATCATAGGCTTGCTCTTGCCTACACATGATTAAGGAGGTTAATACCTTAGCAATTTGACAAACAAATCCGAACTACACATCGATTTTCGAACTAAAAATTTAAATTTTATGATGAGAAAAACAAATTTAACTCAAGCCATGAGATGCTAATTACCCCATGACCTAACCTTGAAAAACTACTCACTCATATCTAGAGAGATAAAAGCAAGCAAAAATCTAGCTAACATATTGAAATAGCAAAGCATGAAATAAATTAGAGATTATGATAGATCGGAAGCGTAGTTATAACTTTAATGAAGGCGAAAATAACAAGACTAAATTATCTAAGGCAGAAAATTAAAGATTCAAAGTTGGAAAAAATGAAGAACGATGAAGAACAATTTAAAAAGTAATTCAAATCCTATTCTAGATCTAAAAATGGGTACATTTTTGTCCAAATCGTGTAATGGTTACATAACGGGGTATTTATACCGTTCCTGTTTTGCGCACAAAATATCCCAAAGATGCTCTAAAAATTCTGCTCCGAAGGCCCTAGGTATTGATACCTCACATTCCTTGGTGTTGATACCGAACTCGCTATTTGCTGTTGCTAAACCGCTCGGAACCGATACCTCACATTCCATGGTACCGGTATCGAGGCCCTTAAGTGCCAACTTCACAGCTTTCAGCAGCTTTCACAGCACCCAACAGCTTTCATAACATCTTATTTTCATTCCTTAAACGTAAGCAAAGACTATATTTTAAAAACCTTTCTTTTACTTTAATTTATTTAATGAAAATAAGGAAGTACCCCCTATTTGAAAATAATGACATTTTTAGAATTTTGAGATTTCAATCCAATCAAAATGTTGACCCCCAGCTTTTAGTGTAAAACAAAAACAACACACTTTTCTATCGAAGAAATGACTCAAACTATGACATTGCTCTTCGAATAAAACCTTGCAAATTTGAAATTGCTCTTAGAAAAATTCAATGATCAATTACCGCTATTTTTTATCTCGAAAATCGATATTTTTTCGAAAAGTCATTTTTTCATACTTAGACAGATTTCAGGGGCCAACAGGGTTTTCATTGGTTCCTCAGGTCCTCGGACGCACTCGGGCCACCCACGACGTTAAAGCATGCCTTATTCAAACGATTTACCTGAAAACACTAAAAACATACCTTACGTGCAATATCAAATAAAAACGACAAATTTAACGATGAAATTAAACTAGTCTAAGGACCTAGCGCTCCCTTAATAGCATTGTCAGGTGCTTATCACTAATCCGTACATTTGGTTATAAAAAAATATATACAAAATGTAGCGGTGCCTGATGACCCTAAATACTCCCTCCGTCCCTTATTTATAGTTCGGTATTTTATTTTGGACTGTCCCTTAATAAGTGTTCATTTTGTAAAGTTAGTGGGTAAAAGTTGGTGAATTGTCTATTTTGTCCCTATAAGTAGATTTCATTTTAAAAAGTAAATGAGTAAAAGTGTAATGATGATTGGTAAGTAGGGAAAATGGAGGAAAAAGTTGATGTGAAAGGTATAATGATGATGTCTTTTAAATAAGTTGGAATTACGAAGTAGGACACTTAGAAATGGACGGAGGGAGTAATTTTTTGTTGGAACAGGGAATGGCGAAGCAACAATGCTACGTAACGTACGTACACATGAAATGGAAACTTTTTTTGCCGATCAACAAAAAAACAAAAAAAACCCGTACGTATACTCACACCAACTACTCCCGACTAAACATCTCTCACACATATGTCGGTAGGTGCAGTGGCGACGCCACATTCAGTCATGTGGGGTCGCATGACCCATGGAGGGAAAAAAATCTGCTACTATTGCACTACAAGTTTGGAGTAGATCACAAATGAACCCATTAAAATGTGTATTGACCCCATCAAGGGGTGCAAAACACCTGATAATTTACACCAACCAACCAACAACATTCTGTCTTCTCCCCTTTTTGCTTCGTGGTCTTTCTCTAAAGGAGAAATCTGTATTGTGTATAGATCTTCCAATTATTATAAGGCTCTGTTTTTGCCAATTTTTCTTTGGGCTCTGGGCGGTATGTGTGTCGTGGTTGCATTGGGGCTCATCTTTGTTGGGTCGTACGCTCCTTGTTATGATGTCTTTTTCGCTTCAAGTCCTTTTACTTTTTGTAATCATCTTCAAAAATTAATAATTTGTTTGCTGTTCAAAATTAAAATAGTCCTATTCACGAACTCGTGCCACATAAAAAAAATCATTTCAATTCGAATGACTTTCCTTCCACTCTTCGACTGAAACGAAACATCACAACTTTTAATTTGCGAATGCCTTCATACTTATAAATTCTTGGAATCGCTACTGGGTGTGTAGGCGTACGTGGGTACATGTCCGTAGCATTATCGATGAAGAAGTGGACGGATAAAATTGATGCCTTGCGTACGTGGGGTCATCTTGTTACCTTGACAATATCCTTAGTGGAACTGGACTTGACTTTAGCTTTTGAAGTCTGCTTAGAAAAATATTCCAAAGAGAAACATACGGCTATTTGTCACAATCCCTAATGCAATTACCCACTAATGATTCTGAGACAGCTGGTGGTGGTGGGGAAGCAATTTGTGATTTTTCCATGAGATGACGTCATCGCTGTGACATCAGTACCCCACTTCATGTGCTGATGTCGTTTCTGGCGTCATAAACCCATGCTGGTGGGATTAATTTTTTTTTTTGTTCTCTGATACGAGGGTTTACCTTAAATTATTTTTAAGTTGGCACCAAATTTAAAAAATATTCATTGTCAAGACCAGAGGAATCAAAAGGATAAAAATATTTGTTTTATATCTCGAGGTTTAGCTCAGGGTTGTTGTGAATTGTCAAACATTGTTTTTTTTGGGAAACGGTTTAGAACAAGCGAGAAATTTCTTGCTAATTAGCATAAGCAAGTAATCTTTTTTTTGTCTTTCAGAAACAAAATAAAAATAAAAATCCACTTTATGTTTTTTCTTCTTGTTCTTAGAATCTTAGCACACATAACACACGCTTTCCACACTATATTCCATTCTTTAGGCCGGGCCTTCGCTTGTCGTCGACATTTTCTAAGCCTCTTGTTGGCCTTTATCTTCTGGCGATAGCAAAATAATAATTGTTTCTTTTTTGTTTTACGGATCAGTAGCTGTGTTCTGTACCTTAGATCTTAATTTATTCTTCGCTTGTCGCTGACATGTTCTCATTATTGTAACGACGGTATTACAGTTGTACTTTCCCTATTATTATTATTACTGTATTTCTTGTTCTTAAAAAAAAAAAGAAAAGAAAAGAATCTTTAGCCTTTTCTTTAATTGAAGAAGACAAGACTCTTGTGGGCGAAAGCTTTCAAAAAACTGGACCACTGCCACTAACTTGCTCAAGTCTTTGGCCTTTAGGTCTGCGTGGGGGACCTTAGAATAGAAATTGACCATAAGCATTTATTATGGACGACTTTGTCCCGTCGTTTTATTAAATACTGTATATCATGGTAACATGATTGACGTGGTACACATTAGACTATTCGGTTTTGCAAGTGGTAATCAGCCCTACGTATGGGTGTCATTATAACCTTTACGTCACCGTTGGCTTAAGGATGCAACTTTGTTTTGCTAGGTGGAAGAATGTTTTAGTGCCGGGAAGGTACCGCGTGGTGCCCGTTTGACACATTCGGCCGTCCATTGCGACTTTGGACGGCTCGAATTTAGAGAGAAAAAAGGAGGGAGAGAGAGAGAGAGAGAGTGGTGGGATAAGAGGAGAAAGATAGAGTTTTAATCTGGGTCATCTAAAAGTACATTGGACGGTTTGGATGTGCCAAGCAGCACCACGTGGGATATACCCACCCAGACCTGAAAAATTCCTGTGCTAGGTGAGTATGAGAAATCAAATAAATGTTTTTCCTTCGTGAGATTGCATATTCGAATTCTATCGGAGACTAAACATATATTCCTAACTTTGTAGAAGTAAATGGAGGGTTTTTTCAGTTGTTATGTGGAGATGCGCATGAGCTGGTTCAGACATTCAGTTATAAAAAAAAATGTTGTCACGGGCCTTTCATTACTGTTTTCAGAAAAAAATTTGCAGAAAACTTTTTTTAGAAAAATAGTTAATGATTCTTAAAGTTACAAAATATTATGATACTAGCAATTTACAAAATATTGGAGTATGATATAGTTTGATTCTCTAAAAAATTACATGAATCGAAAATGAATAAGATATGACAACAAAAAGTTAATAGAATTTCAAAATCAAACTTCACTGCTGCTATAATTTTCAATTCATTCCTCTCCGAGAAAAACTTATTCACGGAGCTCCGTACGTGAACACGTTAAAAACGGAATCCGCGCGATTTCACCCGTCCATTCCATCAATCAATGATCCAGATTTTAAACAAACTTTCCCGAAGAAGAATTTAACTCTTCTCCGAAAAAATTATTTTAAAATCCGAACCGTCCAAAATACTTTTAGATGCACATGATTCACCTCCGTAAAAATTTATTCACGAAGCTCCGTGAATAAGCTGTTTTTCTCCTCCTATATATGAGGATGTCTTCATATGGAGGTTTTGCTCCTGCTATATGCCCTTGGGAGATTAGCTGATCGTACTTATGGAGGCCTTTGCTTCTGCTCTTCTATCACCAAACTGTTTTTAGCTTTCCTTTATGCATTTTCCCACTCTTTCTCTACTCTTTCTTTCAGCATTTCGCTGGATGGACTTTCCCCTCCACTATGCCTATGAGTTTCCTTATAGTTTTTGCATTGGTTTTTCTCGATGTACCCATTTTTAGTACTATTAATAATTTTTTTTGTTGTCGATCAAAATAAATAAATAAATAAAACTTCACAAAAGCGTTGGTTACATTGTAACTGATTCTGAGAGGGTGTTTGGGAGCCTATTTCTATTTTGTGTTTTTCATTTTAGATTGTGAATTGTGACTTATAGTTGTAATAGCTTTCGAATTGGCTCAGTATTTAAGAGATACTCCATCCGTCCCGATTTGTTTGTCCATTTTTGAAACTCTAACTTTTTAAAGAAACATAATAACTGCTTCTTAAAGGTTTTGATTTTCCAAGAATGCCCCTCAATTTTCTAGCATTACATGGGAATGTACATTCTCCAATGCATTATTTTTTGAAAAGAGAAAGGGTATTAAGGAAATTTTAACACGTTAAATTCATATTGGACAAATATTTTGGAACACTTAAAAGTCAAAAAATTAACAAATAAATTGGGACGGAAGAAATATGTACAAAATATATTTTGTAACGCTGTAGTGTGGGGAGTTCCATCACAACGACCAAGCCGGCACTGGCCACCCAATGGAGAGACAACACGATGCACATACAACACAAACGAAGGGATGGGATGACTTCAGCTAATGCGTTTTGATGACGCGGGACACTACGACGACTCGATCTTTGAAGATTCGTTCGTGTCATCAGCTCTAAAAGTGGAGTGACTTTGAATATTGAAGCTCTGCATTGCAACTTGGGGCCTGCTGATATTTCGCTAATGATGCAAATTAATTAGGGGTGGGTATCGCGTCGCGTCGTGTTATTTTGTGTTTGTGTCAGAATTCTTTCAACTCTAACTCGATCTGTTTAGCTTTTAGTGTTATCGTGTCGTGTCATATTCGTGTTTCGTATCAGAAATAGCCGACCCTAATCCGCTAACTTCGTGTCGTGTTTTCGTGTCATTTCATAAATTCTCGTGTCGTGTCGTATCGTTTCGTGTTCGTATCAGAATTCTCTCAACCCTAATCTGCCATGTTTTACTTTTTGAGTTATCGTGTCGTGTCGTGTCATATTCGTGTTCTATGTCAAAAATAGCTGATCCTAACCCGCTAATTTCATGTTGTATCGGAAATTCCCAACCCTAAAATTAATGCTTTTCAGCATTCATTTACTCTGTTTGCTGCCGGATACTCCGTTGATGCTTCAATTTGGAACCAATATATCAAGGCCAATACTACTCTAATCGTTTGGACCATTCTTGTGTTGACATGGGATGTAATTTGTTGACGCGGCGGAATTAACAAAAGAATAATTTGCGTACTATTTCAAACGAGATAGGTACTCGTAAGTACGAGCAATTCTTTGATAAAAATCCACCAGAAAAGAGATAAACTTGGAGATTTTATATATTAATGAAAAGTTGAATAAAACATATGTTACAACCCCTTTAATAAGGCGTAACCCTGGAAACCCTGAAAACAAAGCCGAAAAATAAAAAATTCCGAAAATTGGGAAAACTAGCAAAATTGCAAACGAGAAAGAAAAACAGGACTTTCCTAAAAAGAATCAATTGAAAAGAAATTATACGCTAAGATTCTAAAACTTTTCTAAAATGGCAAAAATATCAAATTGAAGGCCTAAATGGAGGAATTAGGCCGAAATCCACCGTCGGTTGCGACTTAAGGTCGTGGTTCTTGATCGCAGCGCAAAAATAAGTCAGCCCATCAAGTTCGGGTCCAATCCAAACTCGTCCAAATTTTGCCAAATCGGTAATCCACAATTAACGCTTGTTTGGACTTTCGATGCTTGGACTGGTCTAACCTGATTGGGATGCAATCTTTGCGTTGTGATGCCATTGTACACGTGCATGTTTCTTTATTAATCTTTGTAAACAATATTACATTGATTAATAACATTCATTTTTTGCTATTAAAAAAAAAAAGTAACGATGTGGTGTTTGGAAGTATAATGTGAAAAATGCAAATATAAATTATTTTTTTGACCATGTTGCCTTTGATGGTATTTGTTAATAAGATATGAGAAAGGGGAAAGATTACAATACACACAATTTATTTGGGTGTGTATCATATGCACCTCCAAAATGTTATGAATTATAGAGAAAATATTACGAATCGTATTGTTAAAAAGTTACGAATCGTATAAAGGTTACGAGATACACCAAAATGTTATGAATCATAATGAAAATATAACGAATCATACTGCTAAAAAGTCATGAATTCTATAACAAAAGTTACGAAACAAGTTAAAATGTTATAAATGAATCATAAAATAAGTACATATGGTACGCCATTTTAAAAGATGTGCATTGTAGACTTTCTCAGTGAGTAATTTTACATGCATAATGCAATCATTTCCCCCTCTTTTCACTACTTTTTTTTTTTCAACTTTTAGCTTTAATTTTCAGTTTTATTAAACAACACGTACGTAAGCCTGCCAAAAATTTCAATAGTTTTGGGACTGTGTTTCATGTTATCACGTCCCTTATTTCTTTCGGTTCATCATATCGTTCCATAATTTCTCAAAATAAACGAACATATAATACTACCCGTAATATAATATTATCAAATCAAACACTTTCTGAAAACGCTTCAGCAATTTCCGGGACAATTACGAATAGAATTCCCTCCTCAGTCTTTTTCCTACTCAAATTCTATCTTCTTCTTCTTTTTTTTCAAATCTAGAACCCTGCTTCCATTTATGGAACCGAATTTTATGAAGCCCCATTTTAAAAAAAGAAAAAGAGAGAGAGTGCCTTGTCTAACAAGTTAATTGAATATTCAAATGATGATGTCATGGCGATGAAGGAATTGAACAATTGCATGGCGTCATTAGGGCCGCGTTTGGCGGCTTCTCGCATGAGACATGACCAATTTCTGACTCGTATATTTGGGCAGAATTTAGAAAAGACCACCCACGACTTTGTCGATTTGACGTTGTCCCCCGCCTCGAAATTTACTGTTTGATCTTTATTTGGAACTCTTGTCTTGAACGGAAAGACGGGAGGAATCCCAGTAAATTCTGTAATACAATATTTTTAAAATTATATAAAATATTATTAATTACAAGATATAATTACTACAGTCATTTGGTATTCTAAATTCTTTTTCTGCCACAAATTTATGAGGTCCACATAACAAAAAGTGTGGCGTCCACAAAAATGTGCGATAGAAAAGAGTTTGGAGCACCACTGTGCGGTGCCCCATGGAATAATTATTAAAACAACAGCATTATTTCCATGAGATGATGTCATCATTGATACATCACCTAGCTGTACCTCATATGCTAGTCTTTTTTGCGTCACAACAATTGATTTAAGAATTTTGTTTTCTTTCTTATACTACGAGGGACAACTTTAAATTGTTTTGGTTTTGCAATATTTTTCACAAAGTTTTGCGTCAAATATGCAGATTACGAGGCGGTAGAACATGATTTTTTGGATTATTTTAGTCTATATTAAAAATTTTAAAGCTTTTTATTATAATTTTGTACTTATAAATTCAGAAGAGAGGAATCAATAATAAAAAATAATACTAATAACTAAAAAAGGCAAAAAAGAAAAGAAAAGAAAGAATAATAACAACAAAAAGCCCAAACGCGTCGAGAGAAAAACTGTAATATAGGATGATGGGCGGGTCATAATGGTCAAAGGAGGAAGAGGTGATGGCTGGATTTTCTTAGGTATAGTAATATCGGTAAAGTTTTTAGGTTAAAAGAAAAATTGGTAAAATTGTTAGGTTTCAAGTAAAATTGCAATTTGTCAAAAACAGGGTCATTCGGCTTTAAAGCGTGTGGGATGGCGAAGTGGCCTCTCCTCCCTAGCATTGGATAACCTCGTTAATGAGATGTCGCGTTTTTAGTTAGATGGTCCAAAAGACAGTGGGAGAGAATAAATTGAGAGAGAATTTGAACCCACCCTACTGTGGACTATAGTTCTTATGCCATGGGCCATGTAGCCCAACAATTTGATCCCCAATTATTTTGTACAGTGCAATAATTAATAACTCTAAATTCAAGTAAAACATAATTTTTGCTAATTTTTCCAACATGCTTAAGTTCCTAATGATGTCATTACATTGTTATTTGCATTAGAATACCATATCACAGAAGCAGTAATGATTCTCACACATATGTTTTTGCACATATCTTGCACATACATTTTTGTGGGGCCCATATCGGAGTCCCTCAAAATGATCCGAACTGCTCATTTTTTTAAAAATATTTTTTGAAGGGTTTTTGTAAAATATCAGCTCTAACGGATATCGGTAAGGGCTTTCTCAGAAATCATAGGACGAATCATTCTGTTTTGCCCTACGAGTTCAAAGAAAGCCCTTACCAATATCCGTTGGAGCTGATTTTTTACAGGAACCCTCCAAAAAATATTTAAAAAAAAGATGAGCGATTCGGATCATTTTGTGAAACCCCGATATGGGCCCCACAAAAATATATGTGCAATATATGTGAAAAAACATATGTGCAAGTAGCACGGTTGATCACAGAAGTCTTCACCTAGCGTATCAAAGCAAAATTCGACAAATATTTATGATTAAATCCGTCGACTGATGAGCATTCCATTTCGGTCCGGACCCGGGATGCTGCCAAGTTAAATCTTTACCCAATGGGTGCAGAGCGGCCGATTCGGTCATTCATCTCGGCACAGATGGCTCAAATCAAATCTGAGTGCATGCAAATGTGAACCGTCAAGTGCTTTGTTAAGATTTGAACCGTCGAATGTCGAGATGAGCAGCCGAACAGCCACTCTCCTTTCACGGTGCTGCTTGGCAGCATCTCCCATTCCGGTCCAAACTGAGTTCTTTGCTATTATAAATTCGTTCTTTCTCGATGATCGTAGATAAGAAAGAAAGATCGACACCAAGTTTTATGAGTGCTGCTATATACACCGACCGGCCGGGGAGAGAAATCGTACCGACGGCTGCGCCGGGCCATCTCCGGCCACCGGACGGCCGATCCGAGCCGTCCAAAAATTCTAAAAAAAAAACCGAGGGATCCTTCGCGAGAATCAACGGCATCCAAGGTGTATAGGGTACTTGATCTGAGCACCCCTTTTTCGTGTATATATATATACACAAAAAAAGGAGTGTATATATACAAAAAAGGGTGCTCGGATTAAGCACCTTACACACTTCAGATGCCATTGATTTCCGCGATTGGTCCCTCAGTCTTTTTTTTTAGAATTATTGGACGGCTCGGATCGGCCTTCCGGTGGCTGGAGATGGCTCGGCGCGGCCGTCGGTACGATTTCTCTCCCGGCCGGTACCTATATCTGTAGCGAAGTTTTATCGGCAAATCAATGTCGGAGAATCGACAAGTCTCTTGTTCGGCCAGCTATCACCATTGGTTGTCGTGCCTCGATCGTCCCAAAGCAGCAGAATGAATGGTGAAGCACTCCTAAATTTTTTGTCACACATATCCCTGGCTATTTGCATACATTTTGATAAGCAAAAGTGATGATATTTCTTCTTATAAAGTTTATGATAAAGCTATGATCTGCTATGTCAATAGGGTTTATGAAAATCATTTTCGTGGTAAAATATATAATTTTGGTGTTGTATGCTCACACGAGTTATCGACTTATGAAAATTTACTATTTTTCTATAGATAATGGCGAGTAGGAATGACGAATGCTGCTGCTCGGTGGACATGTAGATATTGTGTAGCTAACTTTTGAAAACCAAACCGGGAATTGACTATTCCGCATTTTGTGTAAGATCACCTACGTTTTGTAAAGGCTGTAAATTTGCTAAGGCTCTGATGGTGTTTTGTTAAATGTAATACTCCCCCCGTCCCTTTTTAAGTGTCCTACTTCGTAACTCCAACTTATTAAAAAGACATCATCATTACACCTTTCACATTAATTTTTTCCTCCACTTTCCCTACTTACCCATCATCATTATACTTTTACTTACTAACTTTTCAAAATAAAATCTACTTTTAGGGACAAAATAGACAATACACCAACTTTTACCCCCCTAACTTTACAAAATTGACACTTATTAAGGGACAGCCCAAAATGGAATACTGGACACAAAAAAAGGGACGGAGGGAGTAATGCTTCCGCAGCTTTTAAATTGTTGAAAATTTATGTATTTTTTTGAATGAGTAGTTATGAGGCCTTGGGTGGAATTGAGATCCATTGGTCGGTCACGACATTCCTATTATCCAACTATTGGAATGGGGTCGTGACACGTAACCTTGGAAACCCTAGAAACAAAGCCGAAAAATAAAGAATTCCGAAAATTGGGAAAACTAGAAAAATTGCAAATGGGAAAGAAAAACAGGACTTTTCCAAAAAAAAAAACCAATTGAAAAGGAATTATACGCTAAGAGTTATTAACATTCTAAAACTTTCCTAAAATGGCAAAAATATCATATGGAAGGCCTATATGGAGGAATTAGGCCGAAATCCTCTGGCGGTTACGACTTAAGGTCGTGGTTCTTGATCGCAACGCGAAAATAAGTCAGCCCATCAAGTTCGGGCTGAATTCAAGCTCGTTCGAATTTGGGAAAATGACGGCCAATGACGCGTTTTGATAATTAATACCCGCCAAAGACATTTTCAGTATTAACAAATGTTCTTAGTTTGTCCTTGGGCGGATATTAATTATCAAAACAGGTCATTGACCGTCATTTTCCCTTCAAATTTTGCCAAATCGTTAATCCGCAATTAACACTTGTTTGAACTTTCGATGCTTGGACCGGTCCAACCTGGTTGGGATGCAATCTTTGAGTTGTGATGTCATCGTACACTTGTTTCTTGTAATCTTTGTAAACAATATTACATTGATTAATAACATTCATTTTTTGCTATTAAAAAAAAAGAAGTAATGGCGTGGTGTTTGGAAATATAATGTGAGAAATGCAAAGTAATGGCGTGGTGTTTGGAAATATAATGTGAGAAATGCAAATATAAATTACTTTTTGATCATGTTGCCTTTGATGGTATTCGTTAATAAGATATGAGAAAGAGAATTAATAATTTCACATGCATAATGCAATCAATTTTTTTCCCCTTTCTATTTGCGTCTAACCATTGGTTTTAATTCAGCTCTTAATAGGTTTATCAACCAATTTTTTCAGTTTAAAAATTTGGCATTTAATTTTCAATATTTATTTTTTCAATTTTCAGCTTTAGTTTTCAGTTTTATTAAACAACAAGTAAGCCCATCAAAGATTTCAGGGACCGTGTTTCATGTAATTATCACGTCCCTTATTTCTTTGGGTTTCATCAGCGCTCTCAAGTAATTACTTCTTAACGTTCCACAATTTCTCAGAATAAACGAATATACAATACTGCCAGTAATACAATTTTATCAAATCAAACACTTTCTGAAAAAGCTTCAGCAAATTCCAGGACAGTTACAAATGGAATCCCCTCCCCAGTCTTTTTCTTGCTCAAATTCTTTTTTTCTTTTTTTTTTTTCAAATCTAGAACCCTGCTTCCATTTATGGAGCCGAATTTTATGAAGCCCCAGTTTCCCAAAAAAAAATGCTACATACACTACACATTTTCACTACACCATCCACTACATTTTTTATGGGACTCATTTCGGGTCCACCAAAAAATACAGAAAAATATCCATAAATTTTAAAATAATATTTTAGGGGGTCCTGCAAAAAATCAGCTTTAACCGGTATTGGTAAGTATTATTTCTAAATTTATAGGAGTGAAAATGCTCAACTGCGCAGTTTACAACATACGAACCCATAAATAATATTTATCGATACCCGTTAGAGCTGATTTTTTACGGGGCCCCCTAAAATATTATTTTAAAATTTATGGATATTTTTCTGTATTTTTGTTGGACCCGAAATGAGACCTATAAAAAATGTAATGGATGGTGTAGTGAAAATATGTAATGTATGTAGCATTCCTCAAAAAAAAAAAAAGGGGAGAGGGAGAGAGAGTGCCTTGTCTAACAAGATAATTGAATATTCAAATGATGATGTCAAGGCGATGAAAGAATTGAATAATCGCACGGCGTCATTAGGGCAGCGTGTGGCTGCTTTTCTCTCATGACGTGACCAATTTCTGACTCTTCTTTATGAGAAATTTTTCAGTGCGGAGTGGTGCCCGCTCGATGCATTCGGACTGTCTATTTCGATTTTGAACGGCTCGAATTTAGAGATAAAAAAATGAGAGAAAAAGAGGAGAGAGAAAGTGTGGGGATGAAAGGAAAGAGAATATTTCAATCTGTGCCGTCCAATATACTTTTTGAACGACTCGAATATGCCCGCTCGCTTGAACACCACGTCATGACGTGATACCTTCGACACTGAAAAATTTCTCCTAATTTATAATTATTTGGGTAGAATTAGAAAAGACCAAGCACGACTTTGTCGAAAATATCCGAGAAGGAAAAACGGACATGGTCGATTTGACGTTGACCCCCGCCTCTAAATTTGCTGTTTGATCTTTATTTTACTTTTCTTTTTGGAACTCTTGTTTTGAACAGAAATCTTATGAGGACCGACCAAAACCCACCGAAATCGTACCGACGGTCATCACCGGGCCATCTCCGGCCATCGGACGACCGATCCGAACCGTCCAAAAATTTTTAAAAACAAAACCGAGGGGGTCTATGCGAGAATCAACGGCATCTGATATGTGTATGGTGGTTGGATCAAGCACCTATTTTTTAGTGTATATGTGTATGGTGGTTGGATCAAGCACCTTTTTGGTACGACTAGCAACACTATGTTTTGAACGGTAAGACAAGAGGACGGCCCCATTCCGCTTTATTTCTAAATCTTCTTTTTCAAATTTCAAACTTAAATATAACGAAAATAAAAAATAATTTTTTGATTTTGTTTATACCGTTTAAAAGATCTCAATGAGATCTATCAAACAAGATCTATATTGGTGGAAAAATTATTTACGTAAATACATAATTTTTTGAACTTGAAATTACCTTTCTTTTCTAAAACTTCATTTTCTAAGAAAGTGGAACACCACCGAATCCCCATTTTGTACAAAAAAAATTGCACTAGGTACTACAATTTATTACTTCCTTCGTCCCAATTCAATTGTTCATCGCTATATTTTAATCAAATAAAAAGTAGTTATGTCTTTTAATTGGTAATGAATTTTATATCCGATATGAATTTTGTTTGATAGATCTCTATTAGTTCTGTAATACAATATTTTTAAAATCACAAAAAAATGTTATTAATTACAAGATATAATTAATTGAAAGTGACACGAATTCTCATAAAAGACTATTTTTTTGTTCTCTTATACAAGGGTTGACTTAAAATTGTTTTGGTTTTGAAATATTTTTTACAAAGTTTTGCATCAAATATGCAGGCTGCGAGGCAGTAGAACATGAGTTTTTGGATTATTTTAGTTTATATTCGAAATTTTAAAGATTTTTATTATAATTTTGTACTTATAAATTCAGACTAGAGGAATCAATGATAAAAATTAATAATAACTAAAAAAGGCAAAAAAATTTGAATAATAACAACAAAAAGCCCAAACGCGTCGAGAGAAAAACTGTAATATAGGATGACAGGCCGGTCATAATGGTCAAAGGAGGAAGAGGTGATAGCTGGATTTTCTTAGGTTTAAAGTAAAA
This sequence comes from Rhododendron vialii, assembly GCF_030253575.1. NCBI lineage: Eukaryota > Viridiplantae > Streptophyta > Magnoliopsida > Ericales > Ericaceae > Rhododendron > Rhododendron vialii. The sequence goes on from NC_080558.1 coordinate 42,112,804, forward strand.
TCGGTAAAATTGTTAGGTTTAAAGTAAAATTGCAATTGTAAAATTGCAATTTGTCAAAAAGGTAGCGCGGGCAGTAGCGTGTTGAGTTTCCGTTTCTTGAAAATAGGGTCGTTCGGCTTTAAAGAGTGTGGGATGGCAAAGTGACCTCTCCTCTCTAACGTTGGATAACCTCGTTAATGAGATGCCGCGTTTTTAGTTAGATGGTCCAAAAGATAACGAGAGAGAATTTGAATCTGCCCTGCTCTGGACTATAGTTCTTATGCCATGGGCCATGTAGCCCAACAACCAATTGATCCCCAATTATTTTGTACAGTGCAATAATTAATAACTCTAAATTCAATTAAAACATAATATTTGCTAATTTTCCTAACATGCTTACACTACAAGAATTTTGGGATCTCCCAACGGTTTTTTAGTAACGGTTAAAAAAACCGTTGGTATAGATGGTGTTTAGCAACGGTTTTCCAAACGTTATTAGAAACAGGACTATAGCAACGGTTTTCATGCCACCGTTACTAGATTACAAGACTATAGCAACGGTTTTCCATAACCGTTACTAAAAACTGGACTATAGCAACGGTTTTACATAACCGTTACTAAAAACCCAACTATAGCAACGGTTTTCGATAACCGTTACTAAAAACCCGACTATAGCAACGGTTTTCCATAACCGTTACTAAAAATCGGACTATAAAGACGAAAAAATTGGCTTATTGGCTTATTTTTTGTCTTTATTCAAAAAAATTAAGTTTTGATTGAAATTTTTTACTTTTATGATTCCTCTCGTCATGACGAAGCAATAATCCCAAAAAAATTGATGAGAAACTAACAAATGCAAAAAAAATTTGAATAAGGACAAAAAATAATCCGAACAAGCGTAGCTATCTTTACTATGTAAAAAATAGACGGTTCCAATCAAAAAAAGAAGTAGGTGTTTGTATAGTATAAACCGAATTTAAAAACTTGGATTAAGAATAAATCGATAAAACTCTGATGACATAAGTTAGCCCAACTGATTTGCATAGTATAAATATTAAAAGGCCCTCAATATTACACAAGTGTTGGGCTAGCCCAGCTGGTTCGTACTCGCGCGCGCATACGCCATCGAGGTCCTGGGTTCGATTCCCAGGAGAAGCAAAATTATTGTGTTGCCTTCCATGCGCCACGTGGGCGACAGGTGGGGGGCCACGTCAGCGCCACGTGGATGCCACGTGGCTGCCATGTCATATTTTACCCCAGATTTTAAAAAAAAAAAACTTGCCTTTAGCAACGGTTAAGAAACCGTTACTAAAAAATTACCCCAGATTTTTTAAAAAAAAAAAAATTGCCTTTAGCAACGGTTACAACTGTTGCTAAAGAAACCGTTACTAAAAAAAATCTGTACCAACGCTCGTCAAAACCGTTGTTATATGTCTACACCAACGGATATCTCGCAACGGTTTGGTTGGTATAGCTTTTAGCAACGTTTTTTATGTTTTTTAGTAACGCTTTTGACCGTTGTTAGATCCTAATTTTTTTGTAGTGTTATGTTCCAAATGATGTCATCACATTGTTATTTGCAATAGAATACCATATCACAGAAGTCTTCGCCAAGCGTATCAAAACAAAACTTGACAAATATTTATAATTAAATCCGTCAACTAATGAGCATCCCCCATTTTGGTTTGGACTCGGGAGGCTGTCGAGCAATTCCCTGTCGAGGGGTGTGCTTAGCCTCGAACCTCGCATTCCAATAAGGTTGAAACACTACAAGCGTAGGGCTAGGTCGTCGATAGCATAATATCCGGAAGTCCGGGATCGTACCCACAGAGAATCGAAATATAGCTAGTTTGGATTGTAGGTTTATATGGTAGAGTGCGGCGTTTAAGACGGCCAACTTGATTTTGCTTAGAAACGGTGAAAATTAAGGAAAAGACTAGAAATGAGCTTAATTAACTTAAAAGATGCAAGTTTAGGGATCGTCCATCCCTTGACAAAGGCCGCTACCGGTTCTCGATTATAACTCAAGCGAGGGTCACGACCGCGTGCTCACGCCCGAAAAATTTAACTTTAATGACTACGTTTATCAAAAGATGTGATTAAACAGAACTAAACAAACCTATTTTTGCTAATATATCTAACACGTAGGAGGCCACGAGCCCTCGGTACGTCGCTTGCCAAGACCGCTTGACTAAACTTCATACCAAGGAGTTAACGCCCCTCGCTTAGACCAAAATGGCAAGGTTAATCCAATTCCGAAAACCATGATTTTAAGCCCGAAGTTTCGAGAATCAAATAACCGCCTAGATCATTGGGAAAGATTAGCCCAAGACTTAATCGAAAAACTACTCACACATAATAAAAAGACTAGAAAACATGCTTAAGAAAGGAAACATGATTAACCGATAAAAACGGAAATAAACTTGATATTAGTAAAGATCTAGTCCGTACAAGTAATTTTAATAAACGAGAAATTAACAAACGAGAAAGACTTATTAGTGTTCTTGAAGGAAATAACTAAGAAAGCTTGAAGCTTTAATGGAGTTCTAAAAAAATGAAAAAGACTTAAAATGATAAAAGACTACTAGTCCTTAAAGGAAGGAGAGGGAGACCATATTTACACAAGGTGGCCTTAATCCCTCACAAAATATCTCAAAAATATCCTAAAAGTAGCTAAAAGTGAAAAATAACCCAAAAGTAGAAAGTCGAAAAAGCAGCAAAAACGTGGCTGTATTCTGCAGCATGAACCGGTACTGGGATTTGCCCAGTACCGGTACAAGGCCTTCAATAATGCTGAAAAACACCAACTCTGGACAACATGATCCGGTACTGGGCAATCCCCAGTACCGGTACAAGATTGACAGATTTTTTGGGCAACTTCGCAGGCTCGCTCCGAACGCTCCCGAACTCGGATTTAGGCATTCTTTGAACCGTTGGAAAGCTCGTCGAGCCTACTTTCTAACCCAAGTGGTTTGGATCAAAAGTAATCTGTACATCAAAAGTTATGACAATTCTACCCTCAGCACGTCGGAAGATGAGTAGCTTTAGTAAAATCCTCACTTCTTCTTTAATTCCCTTGACTCTTGGGCGACCCGAGCAACCTCCAAACCATTTCTCGAGCACCACAATGGGGTGGCACATAGCCTTGAGTACTTGGTTGCACCCGGAGCATTCCTTGACGATCAAACGCACCTTATTTATACAAATTACCTGAAATACACAAAAACACACCTTACGTGCAATATCACTATAAAAGCTAAATAAACGCAAAATAAAACAAAGCAAAACGAGACTAGTCGCACCAAATATCTACAATATTAGGTGCTCATCACACCCCCCAACTTGAACTTTGCTAGTCCCTAGCAAACTAAATTAAAATGTATTAAACTAAGCTAAGCAATCTCCCTGAAATTCAATACACAAAAACTATGCTCAACTATTTCAATTAGGCAAGGGTCCAAAAACATTCCTTCAAATCCGATCACGTGCAATCCACGCACAAACATGCCATGAACTAGGATGAACAAATTATGCCATATTAGAGTAGTCAAGCATGTGTGCACCACACCGAGTTTCGACTCGAAAACTCACAAGGATACGCTCTTATTCGACTTTTCACACAGTGAGATACAAGATACATCCCATAACAAGCGCTAGCGAGTAAATGCGATAGCCAGAGACAGAAAGCTACGCATGCTATCAAAAGGGCGCTTAGAACAAAAGAAAAGCTAATTATTGACAAGTGTGGAACGACTAGGACAATCACAACTTTAAGTAATAATAGATATCGACCATGTATCAAACGGAGTTAACCAGCGTACTAAAGATCAACGGAGGACTTTATTAGCTTATAACGACCTTGGATACAAAGAGAAAGGGACTATAAAAATGTAGTTGCCATATACTTGCATGGTTCATCTACCCTTGGCCACTATCAACCCTAAACTACCCAAGGCATGGCCACATATCGAGCCAAACACCAAACAAAGTTACAAAAAAAGAAATAAAGAAAAACTACTACCACCGACTCCACCACACATAATCTTCATCTTCATCCGGCTCCTCACGGTATTGAGCATTGAGCTCCCCCTTTCTATCAGACTCTTTCTCATCCGAAAGATAAGCTAGCCCGGAGGTCACACCATCCTCTCATCATAGTATTCAACCCTCTTTCAAATCCGTTTTTGCTCTTTCATAACATTTCTTTGAGGAATAGGGTCATTTGAATTGAGTTTTGTAGCGAGAGAGATTGAGGGGCCAATTTTGAGGACTTTGGAAAGGGAGATGAAAATTTGGGCCCTTAGCTTTTGTAGTGGGAAAGGAGAGATAGGGAATCATGTACCAATTCTTCGCCTTTTTACATTCCAACCACTTCTATCACATTCACATGCACCACCCTCAAACCTCCTTGAATCTTTAAAAACTATTGACACACAACCCTCCAAACATCCGGTTACCTAGGTTTAAACAACGAAAGAGACTCGGACTACGGTTCAAAACAAGGACAATGTTACTCTTATGTGGTTTAATCAAACAAAAATGCCTTAAATCATTTCCTAAGTATGCTAACAACTCCAATAAGATGCATAAAAGATATATACACTACTCAAGTATGAACAAAAGATATTATTTACGCAAGTGCAGAAATGAGAACAAAAAGCATGGGATACTTAAGAAACGAATCTCCACTCTAACGATGCACACAACTTGACTTTACTTTTAGGCTCAACTTGTTCATCAATATTCATGTATATGCATGTGATATAGATTCAAACACATAAGCAAATTCGACGGGATACACGACTCTTCCATATTGACACAATTGAGCATAATTAAAGTATCTAACATACGAAATCACTTCCAACAAGGGAAGATTGCACAAAAAATTTGAAAATTTAACAAAAGCACAAAAATAAGACAAGTCTCATAACATATATATGGCACATATATAACCCTCCCCCCAACTTAAACGATGCTATGTCCTCATAGCATGAAGACAAAAGTATTAGAGAGGGGAGAACAAAAATTGTACCTCCGGGGGAATGTCAACCCCAATATACCCAGACCAAGTTTGAGGCTTTCTTGTCATTGCTTCCCTTCATTATTGGAACCGCTTTCAAGGCTCACTCTTTCGGCTCCTTCATCGGAACCATAGCTAGTCACACAAGGTCATCGCCGGGGCTTTCTTGGTCTTACAACTGCGACACGTAATCGCACCCATGCTTAGGGCTCTTGAATGCCTCACTCACCCTAACTTTCAGACCTAAACCACCAAGGCTGGTGTGGTAGCATGCTTACCCTGCAAAAGACTTAAGAACCAATTACCTACTAAGAAGCAAATGACATTAGTACCGCCCGACTTGTGTTATTCGGGCGCCAAACAAACATATATACGAAGGAAACATTAAAAACACCACCTGATCTTCACGCAATTTTACGAGTCATACTTTTCTTCCCATGTCGCACCAGAGAGGTAAGACACAGGTGGCTATACTAGACCGTCAAAAGAGAAAAAGAAAAAGAAAGAGTTTATGTACGTTCAACCAAACGCGTGCTCCGAACATTTAGTATGCCAACAAGAGCTAATAAAATGAACATAGCACTCCACTCTTCACTCTGTTTCAAAAATTGAATTCGACCATGCCACAAAAATAGATACTTCGAGTAAAGCAAGTGCCGAAGTCCTTTGAGAAATTTAATTTCAACCAAGTGTGCATTCCACAATAGATTGATTTTCAAAGAGTTGACAAAATCTACAATATAAGGATGATAAACCAAATCAAATTCATCAACACCAACAAAATCAATCAATTCAATTTTTAAAAACTCTTGCAATAGGGGAGACTCAATATGAAGGGTGGCAGCATCAAGAGTCGAGACTTTTGGATGGTTCAAAATTTCTATAGATGGTATCTCCTCAAAGGAAGGAGACAAACTTTCAGGTCTAGTCACATTCTTCCCATCCTGCTCATTCAGCAGAGCATTTAAGAAGTCTACCTCCACATTGGTGTCCTCAACAATGAGAAGTTTCTCTCTCGGATCGTCACACAGAGGGGGATCCATTGGGGGAGAACACTGGATATCAGGCTCAACATTTGGCTCACCACCCCAATCAGACTCTAAGGAGTTGTCAGAATCTAAACTAACATCTTCAGCAAAGGTATGCAGCTCAATTTCCTCTTCCAAGGCATTTGAATTGGACTCTTGAAAATGTTTAACAAAAACCCTAGATTGCAAAGTTTGAGCCAATAGATCAAAGAAATCTAATGCTTCAACGAGTTCTTTATCAAACAATTTACCATCGCACAACACATCTATGAAAGCATGACTCTTGTGAGAAAGTCCATCATAAAAATAGTTAGCAATTTGAAAATTTTCAAAGCCATGATTTGGGACCGCAATGAGCAAGTCCTTGTATCTTCCCCAACATGCATAAAATGTCTCATTCTCTCTTTCAGCAAAAGTTTGAATTTGTTTCTTGAGAGCAAACCAATTGGTAATGGTCATACGACTTTTAAAAACATTGGCGCCATGAGTGGCTATGCAAGGGGGTGTGAAAGTTTGATTGGGACAAAGGTAATCCCGCAAGGTCTTATGGGGTGTGATAATTTGATTGGGACAAAGGTAATCCCGCAAGGTTTTATGGGGTACTTCCCAATTTGTTGCCGCCATTCTAGTAGATAAATAAGACAAAAAGTAAACAGACTAGAAGGGTTATGCCGCCACCTCTTTTCTCAAAACAGTTCTGTGGGGTTATGCCACCGCCACGGTTATATAGATAAAATGCAGTGAAAAGACAATTGATGCTCAATCTAGCTTCGTTACACCTCAAGTCGAATTGGTGGCTCGGTTAGAGGTATCCGCTAAATCGAGTTCAAATTACACAAAGAGAAAAATAAATAAATAAATAAACGGAATACTTACAGTGGTTTGTCGAACCTCCAAATAAGCTATATTAAGAATTCCCCGGCAACGGCGCCAAAAATGCTTAGCCTCGAACCTCGCCTTCCAATAAGGTTGAAACACCCCAAGCATAGGGCTAGGTCGTCGATAGCATAATATCCGGAAGTCCGGGATCGTACCCACAGAGAATCGAAAATATAGCTAGTTTGGATTGTAGGTTTATATGGTAGAGTGCGGCGTTTAAGACGGCCAACTTGATTTTGCTTAGAAACGGTGAAAATTAAGGAAAAGACTAGAAATGAGCTTAATTAACTTAAAAGATGCAAGTTTAGGGATCGTCCATCCCTTGACAAAGGCCGCTACCGGTTCTCGATTATAACTCAAGCGAGGGTCACGACCGCGTGCTCACGCCCGAAAGATTTAACATTAATGACTACGTTTATCAAAAGATGTGATTAAACGGAACTAAACAAACCTATTTTTGCTAATGTATCTAACACGTAGGAGGCCACGAGCCCTCGGTACGTCGCTTGCCAAGACCGCTTGACTAAACTTCATACCAATGAGTTAACACCCCTCGCTTAGACCAAAATGGCAAGGTTAATCCAATTCCGAAAACCATGATTTTAAGCCCGAAGTTTCGAGAATCAAATAACCGCCTAGATCATTGGGAAAGATTAGCCCAAGACTTAATCGAAAAACTACTCACACATAATAAAAAGACTAGAAAACATGCTTAAGAAAGGAAACATGATTAACCGATAAAAACGGAAATAAACTTGATATTAGTAAAGATCTAGTCCGTACAAGTAATTTTAATAAACGAGAAATTAACAAACGAGAAAGACTTATTAGTGTTCTTGAAGGAAATAACTAAGAAAGCTTGAAGCTTTAATGGAGTTCTAAAAAAATGAAAAAGACTTAAAATGATAAAAGACTACTAGTCCTTAAAGGAAGGAGAGGGAGACCATATTTATACAAGGTGGCTTTAATCCCTCACAAAATATCTCAAAAATATCCTAAAAGTAGCTAAAAGTGAAAAATAACCCAAAAGTAGAAAGTAGAAAAAGTAGCAAAAACGTGGCTGTATTCTGCAGCATGAACCGGTACTGGGATTTGCCCAGTACCGGTACAAAGCCTTCAACAATGCTGAAAAACACCAACTCTGGACAACATGAACCGGTACTGGGCAATCTCCAGTACCGGTACAAGATTGACAGATTTTTTGGGCAACTTCGCAGGCTCGCTCCGGACGCTCCCAAACTCGAATTTAGGCATTCTTTGAACCATTGGAAAGCTCGTCGAGCCTACTTTCTAACCCAAATGGTTTGGATCAAAAGTAATATGTACATCAAAAGTTATGACAATTCTACCCTCAGCACGTCGGAAGATGAGTAGCTTTAGTAAAATCCTCACTTCTTCTTCAATTCCCTTGACTCTTGGGCGACCCGAGCAACCTCCAAACCATTTCTCGAGCACCACAATGGGGTGGCACATAGCCTTGAGTACTTGGTTGCACCCGGAGCATTCCTTGACGATCAAACGCACCTTATTTATACAAATTGCCTGAAATACACAAAAACACACCTTACGTGCAATATCACTATAAAAGCTAAATAAACGCAAAATAAAACAAAGCAAAATAAGACTAATCGCACCAAATATCTACAATATTAGGTGCTCATCAGGGTGCAGTGCTGTAAAGACCCGATATTTTTGATAAATAATAATAAATATTAAAATCAAAAATATTATTTTGCTCGTTAGTTTATTTAATGCGAGAAATTATTTTTGACGTCACACCAAATTTTATTCCATAATCGATTGTGCGCACGCGTATCCGGCGAGTGATTTTTTCTGGTGTGTGCATGTGTTGCACCGAACCAAACCCTTTCCCCAAATTTGTTTCGGCGGAGGGAGGGAAACAAATCCCTTAGATTCCTCCCCTTTTTCCTCCCAATGAGACAACACAACAATAACCATGGGCTATTATCCCCCATGCAAAAAGGCAAACAAAAGTGTTACATACACAACAACAGTCGTGTAACACAATACATAATCAATCTCTAGCCGTCTAATGCTGTAATAAATGGCTAAGATTCACCCAAACTCTTTCCCATAAAAGTTAGATTTTTTCTTGGAAGAATTTGTTTAAAATCTAGACCATCCAAATACATCTGGACGGTCAGAATTACACACATAACTAATACAACGGTTGTGCAAGTAGCATTTTTTAAATTCAAAACCCAATTTTGTATCGCCTGCTACAGTTCCCGAAGGAGGGAGCCCGACCAGATTTCCGATGGCGCGCCGGGTCCACTCCGGCCACCGGATGGCTGATTCGAGCCGTCCAAAAATTCTTTAAAAAAAACTGAGTGGGCCTTGGCGAGAATTAACGGAATCCGACGTATGTAGTTGCCCGATCCAAATACTCCATTTTTGTAAGTGTAATATACACACAAAAATGGAGTATTTGGATCGGTCACCTACACACGTCGGATGCCATTGATTTTCGCGAAATCCCACTCGATTTTGTTTAAAAAAAAATTTGGACGGCTCGGATCAACCGTCCGATGACCGGAGTGGACCCAGCGCGCCATCGGAAATCCGGTCGGGATCCCTTAGTCAGGAACCTCAGACTTTCTGTTCTCCATTTCCTTTTCTTGTTCCCAGGCTATACACACCACACGGCACAGAGAGAGAGAGAGAGAGAGAGAGAGAGAGAGAGAACTATCCATTCTTCTTCTTCGTTCTTCCACCAAACCACCAGTTAGCTCTTTTTCTTGTTCATTCACGGCAGAAAAGAAAGAAAATGAACACAGCCTAATCACCACCACCATTGATCAACACCTTGCACGGTTGCACCCTCTTCTTCCTTACTCAAACCCCTCCTTTGCCGACATCAAGAACCGCCCTAAATCACCACCATAACAGCCACATTTCAGCTCCCAAAATCTGCTCCATAAACCAGTCCCGAACAGCTCCGTTGCTCACCAAAAATAACCCGATTTCACTCTGAGACAAACCCAGTAAAACAGCCCATAAACTCCAGTTCCGAACAGCTCCGTACCAACCCGAATACTACTCCGTAACAGCTCGGATAACAGCCCCGAACCGGACACCGATGGAACTCCGTAGCCGTGCATTTGATCCATCGACCCAACTCCGTGTTGCGCTAGAACTCCCGGACCGAGGTGGTTAAAACTTATCTCCCTAAAAGTATATATCTGTCTATAGTTAGAAAATGTAGAGATTTGATTGTTGGGTGTATGTATATTTGTCTACTACTGTATGATTTGAAAAATAATAGTAATGGTCAGATTGTTCAGGTTCTGAAAAATTACGTCTCGTAATGCTAATGCTAGCTAATTCCTCGTTTAAGGGCCTTTGAAATCATGCTCAGTTAGGAAATGTTAACTAGACAGGATTGATGACATGAAAACATGTCCTCGATCTGTTCCTTTTAGTGAGGCCATTACAAACATTGATATCCTCTATTTTCAATTGCTCAATGTTTCTCTTAGTATATTTATTAGTTAATAAAGTTCCTCTTGGATGAGCTACTGGACGAACAAAACAGAAAAGAAAAAGAAAGGTTTAATCATATTTTTGTGTTTGTCTTTATTATTGTTGATGATTTTCATTACGTACTGTTATTGCTATTTGTTGTATGATAAATGTCATTGCCTCCGAGAACTTAGATTGGACATTAGGGCCCAAGTTGGTTATGGGTTGTGAGGAACTCACCGTAGATACGATGATTAGAGACAGGGACGGAACCAAGATCTTGTAAACATGGGGGCCAATCTATGAACACGATTTTGAAATTTGAAGGTTCGGGAATCTAATAATTTGTTTAGTTTAAATTTTGAGAGAGGTTTTTTTGGGTAGTAAGTAGAGAGAGATAGAAAAAGAAATGAGATCAATAATTGAAGGAAAAACTTATGGGAGACCGTGTACAGAGAGAGAAATTGGGTTTTGGGACAAAAAACGAACACATTTTTATGTCTAAATAATATCCAATACAAAATACAATACCTTGATGTTCTCACCAAACAAAAAAATAAAAATAAAAAAATCAATATTTAAAAAAAAAAAAAACCCGAAACCGCTCGGGGGCCTTGGCCCCCATATGCCCTCACCTCCCTCCGTCTCTGATTAGAGATTAATGGGAAAATGAAACGTGTGAATCTATATTGAGACGAGGTGTGACGCTTCATAGTCAATTGAGGCCGGGCTCTGGAGGCGAGTCTCGGTAGACATCTGGATGGGTGGTCACGGTGATTGGTTTGGATTTGATTACTGAGATTTCGTAACCCTGAGTATGGCATGGCTATGATTAACTTTTGAGAAATTGAATTGAAGCGCAAGGGATGGTATAAAACAAGGGGTGGTGTAGAGCAAGGGGTAGAATTTACAGTGTTCGTTCTCCTTGTGTTAGAGCAAGGGGTGGAAGTTACCGCGATGAATTCTACTAAGTAGATAACTTAGGGTATTTCATCCGGGCACAAGGAGGGAGTTGAATCATGCCATGGCCGTAGCTTGGTGGTTAAGGGTAGGACGGATCTCGAGGTGGAGATCCTAGACTTTCATATAAGTTGAGGATACTAACAAAATCAAGCGTTGTTAATTTACATTGCACTCTATATCTTGTTATGTGTAAGTTATGGGTTTTAGGTGGGTTTTGGCTACTGAGAATTATCGCTCACGGTACTATATATGTTGTCCTAGTAACTCGAACGCTAGGTATTGAAAACGGAACAGAAGAGCCGTACGACCCGACCGAGTTCAACCCTGTTGTGGACGAAGGTGACGAACCTTAGTTGCCGTACGCTTAGTCGCTCTGAGTAATTTAAATAGACTTTATTTTGAGAACCGCAAAGTTTATTGGGCTTTGTAATATTTTGACTTATTCAGAAACTTAATTCAAATTCGATATGGTTGTATTATGATGACATATGCTTTTGAAATGATGACGTAGGAAATCTACGAATTAATCTTTTGGGAAAAATTATCTTTTAATAATTGTTTAACGTTTTCAAATTTTTGGGGCATTACAAGTGCGGTCAATTCGGCCGTTCATCTCAGCACGAACGACTCGGATCGAATTTGCATGCATACAAATCTAAACCGTCCATTGCTCGGTTAAGATCCGAGTCATTGATTGCCGAGATGAGCGGCCGGATCGGTCACTTTGCACCGCTTTCAGGGTGCTGCATCCCCATTCCGGTCCATATGTAGTTCTTTGCTATTATAAATTCGTTTTTACTCGATGATCGTAGATAAGAAAGATCGACACCAAGTTTTATCGGCAGATCAACGTTGGAGAATCGACAACTCTCTTGTTCGGCCAGCCCTCGCCATTGGTCCATATCTAAACCCAAGTCATCGGTCAAATCCTGCATTAGCAGCGAGTCCCAAAAGCTGAGATCCTTGACTGTCGCTTCTTCTATAACAGGGGCGAGATTTGCAACAGCGGGAACATTCCAAAGTCCGCTATCCAACAAAGAACGATTGACAGCCTAAACTTTAGCCCCAACCGTAACGTCGACTATCTCGTCGATTTCTCAAAGATCAATAGGTTGAACCAAATCTGTAACCATGATACTACAATCCCTATCCTCACGTAAAGGGGGAAGACAAACTCCTAATGGTACAATGCCTGAGACAAAAAGGGCACATGGTGGCGGTCACTGGGGATGGAACCAACGACGCGCCAGCTCTGAAAGGAGCCGATATAGGCCTTTCGATGGGGATACAGGGGACCGAAGTGGTGAAAGAAAGCTCCGACATTGTTATTTTGGACGACAATTTCGGGTATGTGTGCACTGTTTTAAGGTGGGGGAGATGTGTTTATACCAACATTCAGAAGTTCATTCAATTTCAGCTCACAGTGAATGTTGCTGCCCTTGTCATCAACTTTGTCGCCGCGGTTTCAGCCGAAGAGGTTCCACTTTTTGCGGTTCAATTGTTATGGGTTAACTTGATTATGGACACATTGGGAGCATTGGCTTTAGCCACTGAAAAACCCACAAACCAAAGGAATGAACCACTTGTAAGGAATGCACCATTCGAAGCATCAACTGGTCATCCAAATGCAGAAAAACCCACAAACCAAAGGAATGAACCACTTGTAAGGAATGCACCATTCGAAGCATCAACTGGTCATCCAAATGCAGATATGATTCAGAAGCAGCTCGAGCGGATTCCTGCCCTTTTATCAATTTGGGGTCTGATATGCCCCTCTCGTGAACATCGCCAGAGACTATGCCATGCTCTCTCTCGCCTAGAAGTGCTTGTGCCACGACCGTCCTGAAGCTGCAGAATGTATGGTGAAGTACTCCTAAATTTTTTGCCACACATATCCCTAGCTATTTGCATACACTTTGATAAGGAAAAGTGTTCGAGCCAACTTACGTATATGTTGGCTAATCTCTGCGAGATCAAACCAACGTTTACTAGTGGGAGACCTATTTTAAAACCCCACATAGATTGGCCCAATGAAATTCAACAATGCTACGTGCGTGTGGACCCCCTTGGTGGATGTTCGTATGTGTATTTGTTGGTGTAAAGTTAGGATCCGGGTTCAGGATACGCGGTTCAATCTAAACCGTTCGTATTGACAATCAATAGTCCAGAATTGCTTTCAATATTTTACCACACTACAAAAAAATGAGCGACAGTGACAAAAAAAATTTCACTGAGCTATCACTAAAAGTGTGTTGTTAAAAATTTTTAATGACAACTTTTCACCTATAGTGACAGCTATTATAGATGAAAAGCTGTCACTAAATTTTTTTTAGCAAAACTATCACCAAAATTTTTTAGCAACACACTGATAGCTCAGTGACAATTGTTTTATCAGTATCACTCATTTTTTGTAGTGCCAATAAAATATTGAAAATAAATTTGGATCATTAAAAACACTATCTGACGGTTGCGATCACTTGCACCGCATCTTTGCAGTCCAAACCGGAATTGCAAACAAGCCAGATTCTAAAGTTATTTGTGGTTATAGCATTTTTTTTTAGTGAAATTTGATGGCACCTAAGAGATTTGAACAATGAGTGTAGGAGGGAGCAAACCCGTTGAGCAAGTCCCTAATTCTAACCACCAACTAATCCCTTGAAATCGTATTTAGGTACCCATAAAAAGGATTGTGTAGGACCCACTTCGAGGTTCCATACAAATGATGGGAGTCGTTAAATTTGTTTAAAATCTGTTCGCTAAATTTGTTGAAGAATTAGCTATAATTTAAAAATCATAAGGGCTTGATCAATTAATTCGTCCAATTTTTCGTCCCTGAATTTGTAGTGACCAAAAATTGAACGAATTGATTAACTACTTACTAATATCTGACCGAGCTGATTTTTCCCCAAAGATCCTTTAATATAAATTTTCAATAAATTGAATGACTCCAATGTAACGACTCGCGCCAGTTGACCTGCTAACCATTCACCTAACCACGTGGCTCAAAAAATTAATCTCAAGTTAATAGCAGCCGCTGGACCTTTACTTACAAATCATTTTCATTTCTTAAACTTTCCCGATGTGGGACTTGCCCAAGGGGTGGCCGGGTGGGTTGTCACATCCGATCATTCAAATGTATATTTGGTGTACCCGTAGTCCGACTGTATATACCACAGTTGAGTTGGTAGATATGATCAAGACTAATGAGCAAAATCCCAATTTAGTCTTCTACACAGTTGAGTTAGGTGAGTTGTGGAAAGCATGTTTGCTAGCCTATCTAGAAGGAAAATGAAAGCCTGTAAACTACTTTTTTGGCCTATTTCCAATGTCATGGGAACCACAGAAGAAACTAGGGAAGACAATCGACAGGAACATCCTAATGGTGGATGCATGCCGTGAAACACTTTAATACTGTACTTTGATTCTCCTGATGGAATTCATTTGGTAAAACACTAAGAAAATCCTTAGAGAAAACTGTTGCGAGCTGTGGACGGACTAGGGTTTTGAGTCTATAGGGGAGAAAAAATCTGCGTGCTAGAGATTTCAGAAAACCCTCATTATAAATTAAGTTCACTCCACGTTTCTTATGGTCATGTTTTTAACGTTTATTTGTTAAGTGACAAAAATAGCCTAAAATGTATGCATTCATCGAAACTAAATTATCGAATACAGAGAAGGGGAAATTACTGATTTTAGTTTCGGCTAATGGAAACTGGAAAATATCGTGATGTATTACTAAAAGAAAGTTGAGTGCAAAATCTTTTTTTTTGATAAAACTTGATGTACCCTTTGTCAAGTTTTCCTAATAAAACTTTTATTGCCTTTCAAAAAAAATTCATTCATCTTAAATGATAAAGAAATAAAATCAAGTGCGATCGGAAAAGAAATATATTCAACGATTCAGCGTCGAAGAGTACAAGAAAACTCTCCTCTCCTCGCAAAAAACTCATTTTAGGTACCAACATAAAAACAAAACAAAAATAGAAGAACTAATTCTATAAAAAAAAAAAAAAAAAAAAAAGGTAAAAAAGCAACAAAAAAGAATTAAGAGCAAAATCGTCTCATTTTGTCATTGTTTGACATATTTCGTTGTCTGAATGATTTGGTGTTCATGTGATATTTATTTGATGAGCAGACTCATTTTATGAATATATATTAATATAATATATAAAAAATTGGTCTTAGGTCCATCATGTGAATTTCATAAGCCCACAAGTCTACCTCTTAGTTTTCTAAAGTGTCAAGTCCATTTAAAAAAATTCATATATAGCACCTCCCTTCATCTTCTTTAGTCACATAATCCTTCAAAATGTCTTGCGCTATCACTTTTATTCCTTGCACTGCATTCGTGCATTCTATTCTCGCTCTTGCAGATTTTAGTAGTTTGAGATGTGTCTCAAAAACGCGTTTTCACGCTCGCGCTCCTGTTTGAGTTTCCACACGCTAATGATGTGGCTTAGTTCTACACCAATTGATCACATGAAAACAACTTTTGGCTTATTCCCGAACCGCCAATAAAATCTAGTCCAATTAATGCCATGGGAACCATAAAAACTATGGGGCAGTACAAGATGGAATTGGAAGACTATATATCTGATCATGATGAGTACCACATGAATGTTCCAATGGTGGAAGACGTAAAACACGTTAGTACTTTGATTCTCCTATGAAATTCAATTGGTAAACTCTTAGAAAATTCTTTAGAAAAAAAAAAAAACTGTTGCAAGCTGTGAACGAACTAGAATTTTGAGGGGATTGAGAAAGAAATCCGCGTGGTAGAGATTTAAAAAAAAAAACCCTCATTATTGTTATGATTTTGCAACCATACTTATTTTGGATAACAAATTACGTGCACTCTACGTTGCTTATAGTTCACGCTTTTAACGTTTATTTGTAAAGTAACAAAAATATGATAACAAGGGGATTTGAAAATCATTTTCCCTAGTTAATTTATTGGCAATTAAGGCTAGAATCCGTTCAGGTTTAGTTGGCTTCTTGTCAACTATTTTATTTGAAAAATCAAGGGGCTAAGGGGTAGATTAAGTTATACGAGTTGCAGCATTAGGAGAATATAATACTCTTCAAAACTCTCTCAATGTATATGTTTTCTTATTGTACTGTTTTCATATTTACACATCTTTATGATTAGTGAAAACTTTCTTCTGACGTTCAAAACAAATAAGTATATCTTCAAAATTTTAGCAGAAGTCAAGAAGACTTTAACATTAGCTAGGGCAAACGTCCAAATCATTACCTACCTAATAATGATAAGACAGAACATACTCCAAGAAATTTTAAAGAAAGAAAGGATCATGGAAGTCTTGGGAACATGTACACTTTTCAAACCCGTGTGGGGCATAATGTTTATTATATATATATATATATATATATATATATATGTATATATATAACGTATATATATAACGTATATATATATATATATGTATGTATGTATGTATGTATATATATGTATGTATGTATGTATATATACCTTGAGTGAAATTCAAGAATGAGAATCTAGAAGATTACGCTTAACTTCTATGCTTTATACGGAAAAGTCCGGTGACGTCGCATATATTACGTCAATCGTGTGGGGCTCATCATACTTGTATCTATGAAGTAAAAAATTCGGTGTCACTAACATTGCTTTTTTTCAGTTATTAAGTTCTAGTTGTATTTTGTATTAAGAAAAAGCATTTCTAGAAACATGCAATTAAAATACTAAACTTGTGGGGAAAAATATTAATGTCCAAATGTATTATATATGTTCCTCTCCAATTAGTGGGAAAAGAATATAAATCATGTGGGAATTTTTAATAGAAATACTAAACTTGTGGAAAAAAATTAATGTCAAAATGTGTTACTTTCCTCTCTAATTAGTGAAAAAAAATAGGAGTCATGTTGAGATTTATGAAAAGAGAAACAAACATGCAATAAAATACTAAACCTGTGGAAAAAAAAAAAATTAACATCCAAATGTGTTAAATAAGGTTTTTAAAAGAGTGTGAGAGAGAGCAAATATGATAGTCTTGAAAAGTACTGACGACTCAAAACGCTGCTACCGTGTTTCAAACTCTGTTGCAAGAGCAACCTCCCTGCAATTGAACCCCTGAGCCAAAGTGAGCATTGTGTGCATCCTCCGTTTTTTATTTAATTAACGCATTCTGGCCAAACAGAAAAAAATTGGTTTTTGGAATGGGGTGGCACGTGCCGCCTCGCCCCCATACTAGCTAGCTACACCCCTAGTTGGGATGCCATCCATCTTAAGCAGGTCTAAAGTTCCTTAATTATATCCACTAGTAGATCTCATCAAAGAGAAAAAATTATTTGCGGATGAGGTGGAACATGGGGTTTCCGCCTCCTCCCATTGTGGGCCTCACCATGTGTTCATTACGGTAATTCGAACCGTTCATCTTATAAAATTCGTAAATTAAATTAAAATAGTGTATTCACGCAAAAACTTAGTTTTATCCGACATTCATAGGTATATTAAAAATTGAATTTTGGTTTATAAAACGGGCGATCATGCGCATTTTAACTCAAAAACTATTGACAAAATTCAGGCGGTCCGTTTTATAAACAAAAATCCAATTTTTGATATACCTATGAATGTCCGATAAATTAAGCTAATTTTCTCCATGAATACACTGTTTTGTGAGCTCTATAAGATGAACGGTTCATATTATCTCAATAAAAGTACGGTAGGACCCACAAATGGCAGGGTTTCCGCCTCAACCAGATGTAACTCACTCTCTAAGATCAATCCCATAGACACATAAATAGTAACACCAAAACTTGGGAGGCATAAAAGAAAGCACATCATCACTGATATCGGTTAACAAGAAATGAAGCTGTGTTTGATCACAAGGAGGTTAACTGGGGTGAAGTGCAGGAAACTATCAAGATAAGGGTAGCTGATCTATGGGTGAAGACCAAAACGGGGGACAACGAGTATACTATGGATGACTTCATTTTCAGGTTAAAAAATATTATTGATGTTGCATGATGCTGCAAACTCTGGATCAAAGTTTTTCAGTTTGTTCTTGGCGGGTGTATGAACTAGAACATGTAGTACTAATTATGGGTGTCTCTATTTGTTCGGTTGAAATTTTGCCAACCATGTTATCTTTTGGGAGTCGGGTGGCATATGGTCGACTGCCAACATAGTTGGAATGTCACTCGTTTGTTGTGGTGCCTCTTTTGGTCCCATTCCCCTCTCTTGTATCGATATTGATTATTAATAAAATTATTTGCTTTTTGCTGTTCAGACAAAAAAAGAGAGATTTTTGTTCTCTATGTGAAACTTTTTCTACCTTATGTGAGTATTGCTACACTATACTTGGTGAGATCCTACCGATCAATCCATATATGGATAAAAGGTTTGAGGATCGTTTTACCCAAAAGGACTCCGGATTTCTAGTATTTGTAGCCTTTGGGCAGTTTCTATTGTTCAGTAAAAATAAAAAACTGACCAACACTGTAAAATGATTGATATAAATTATAACCTTTAGTGAAGTGAAAACCGTAATACGGAGTATTACAATCCTCAGGAAGTACATGGTTCACACTTGAATACAATGCTCCTTCCGTTCCATAATTTTGGTTCATGTTTTCTTTTTTTGATATCCCACAATTATTGTTCATTTTTTACTAGTGATGTAGAAATGAAAAAAGAGACATTATTAAGTTTTTGGCCGTTCATCCCTATATTCAAATTCAAACACAAAAGTCATGTGGAGGAAAAAATAAACTTGAGACTAAAAAGTAATCATTAATTGCATTTCTAAAAGGAGGGTAGTTTTGGGAGTTTATATATCTTTTAAAACTTAACGTTAAGGAAGATAGAGAAAAACTTCTTTACAGAGCTTTCCATAAAGAAAATTTATAGAGCTCAATCTCAGTCATCCAAAAGTGTATTGGATGGTCGGGATTGAAAATAATTTATTACCGTTAATAGATTATCCATTAGCAAATTACCGTTAATAGATTATCCATTAGCAATAATAGATTGTTTATAATTCGGACCGTCCAAAATACTTTTTGACGGTCGAAATTGAACGCCTCCATAAAGAGCCGCTTTACAGCTCCTCGAATAAGTATATTTGTGTAACCAAAAAAAAAAAAGAAAGTATATTTGAATTTTATGAGCTCTTTCCAACTGTGGGGTACATCTCTCCTATATATTTCTTGACTTTTTTATTTTCCGGCAAATTACAATAAATAATCATATAGAGTATTTAAATCTCATATGAAAGCAAACAGGGATAAGAATCTTGAACGTACCATTGTTCTAAAATAGCTGCGTCAATTAAAGTTCATTGGATAATCTTGAGGTCAGTCAAGATCCAAACATTGAATCCTCTTTGAATTCAAAGTTTTCAGGAACAATACCCTATGCATACATATACACACACTCTCTCTCTCAAAATAAAAACTTTGTAGGTCATTGGTGAAGTTGCTCTCTAGGATAAGGGTACCCTCTACTTCTTGGGGTTTTTTTTAAAGGTAAATAGTACCCTCTATTTCGTGCCACTTTCCTCAATTCAATGTTTTCAGGAACAATACCCTACACACACACACACTCTCTCTCTCAAAATAAAAACTTCGTAGTTCATTGGTGAAGTTGCTCTCTAGGTAAGGGTACCCTCTACTTCTTGGGGGTTTTTTTTTGAGGTAAATAGTGCCCTCTATTTCGTGCCGCTTTCCCACAACTTTCCAATCCGAAGACCAAGACTTTCATTTCTTAATTGATTAGCCCTCCGATCCCTTCTCCCCTATAAGTGTTTCACCATTTCTTGGACTCTCCTCTCAATAATTTAGCCAACCCTCAGTCACATTGAGAATTTGGTGCATTTTTTTGGTGCCATATATGGATTCAACAAGGGCAGATACAGCTAGTCTCAACCTCAACCTCAACATTAATCCCGATGAAGCCTGCAATGGTGAAACAACCGTGAGTAGAATTCGTTTAATACCAAATCGGATTAGATAGCCTGGTGATCGATCATTGTAAAATGCCCAAAGGGATTAGCCCGATTAATTCCTTTGGGCATTTTATGATGACTAAAAAAAAAAAGACAATGTGTTCCCTTGGTTTAATTGCTTGACGAAATTTAAACAGCTTATAGACTTTGTTTGGATTTTTTTTTTTTTTGGGTACAAAAATGGAAGTGCCGGAATGCTACCTTGTCATCTCTGCCAGGGAGTATTACTTTGTTACAACAAACTACTATATGTGGGGAATCCCACCGCACATATGTCAGGGTCAAAGCTAAGGCCCATCATGTATAGATGGTGTTAGGAGTATATTTAGCCCCAACGAAAAGCTATGGGGACTTGAATATTTTTCTAAAACTTTCTGCACTAACTTAAGTAACTAATTGAAATCTTTTATTTTTGGTGCCAAGAAATCCTAAAATTTTTTTTTTTAAAAATTGCTTTCTTCTTGTTGTGATACCATTCTCATGTGTTTCCTTTTAATCTTTGTAACCTCTATTCAAAGATTTATGAATTTTTTTCGCCTTTCAAAAAAAAAATTCCTAAAAACTATGCACAATAATATTTTACTATTTGTTATCTAAAAAATTACACGAATTTTCGTTGTGGACTAAAAATTTGGACAAAGGGAGTAAAGAACTTCCATGCACATATCCTCAAAATTTATCGCGTTAAGCAAAAGATCTAAATTCTTTAAATTCTCACAGAGTTAGGAACTGTATAAAAACGTTTACCGCCGATTCTCAAAAACCATTTTCACTAGATCAAAGTTTATTTATTTCCTTTGTTTAATTTGTTTCTTGAATTTCATTGGAAAGTTCCTAACTTTATCCTTGCTAATCAAGTATTCTTTTTTTTTTTTGTGCTCAGCTGGAGAGTGAATTAAAGGAAGAGTTGAATCGGATGGGTAGTGAGAACAAGAAGCTAAAGGAAATGTTATTTATTCTGTGTGGAAATCACGACTCCCTTCGAAAGGATCCTGCAAATTTTCCCTCCAATTTGAAGAAGAGAAAAGCCGAAGTAATTGAGAATTTGGGAGTTGCAATTGGAAGTTTTAGTGATGGAAATAATGAGAGCAGCCCATGTTGTGGTATTGGTGGTGGAGGAAATTCATGGAAGAGGCCAAGGGAAACCATATTAAGGACTAATGTTTCTAGGGTTTATGTGAAGACTGATCCACTTGATACAACCCTAGTAAGTTCCACAACTAACACTATCTAATTTCAAAGAGGTTTCACTTAAGATTGAAATATGGAACATACAGTGCCGGCTCTGACGTTTGGGTTGCCCAAACCCGACCTTAAGCTTGTTGCCCGCTTATAATTAAGTCATAAAAAAATTTAAAAAAAAATAAAAGGCAAAAAAATCAAGGTCACAATGTGCTTTTAGTTTGAATTCTATCAAAAAATTAAAATTAAAGCAAAATTCAGGTTATAGTGCTTTATGATTTAGCATGATTCGATTCAAAAAAAAATTGATGGGTTTCTATTTATTTTATCTTTCATTTTTTATTTTGATCATCGTTCTATATTTTATGATTAATTGAAAAAAGAAATATTATGGACCAACTTGAAAAAATACAAACCTAACTTAAAAAATGGTTAATTTTTTCATTGATTTTTTTTTATAAAATTCGTGAGTTCTATGTATACATTATATACATATATGCATGTATATTTTTCATATTTGCATACATCACTATATATGTGAGTATGTGAATGCGAGTAGTTGTTTTTTCTTTCTTTTTTTTGGAGGAGTTTGCTACGTTCTATTAAGGTTCTTATTTTTTAAGTACTTATTTTTCGTTTTACATCACCTTTAATTCAAAAAAATAAATACATATTTTAATGAGTGAAACATATCCTAATTGTTGATATAGAAGAAGTATCTCCCGAAATTAAAAATGAACATCAACAACAAATTGCCTTTTACTTCTGGACAAATTAAAAAAAAAAGAAGAAGAGAAAAGTGGGTGTACGAGTATGAGGGAACTTAAGTATGCCCTATATATTGACCAACAAACCAGCACCATCTTTCATGCTGTGTTTGCATGAAATTTTAATCTCATAGTTTCCGATCAAATTTTGATGATCCAAGCCACTCAATGTGTTCAGAACGTGATTTTAAGGGTGCCCGCTAGAAATTGGCAAAAAAAAAAACCGAGAAGGGCTTGATTTGAGCAGTTTTTTATTAAACCATTCAATAAAGTTCAATAAAAAACGGTTCGGATGAAGCCCTTCCCGGTCATTTTTTTGTTGTTTTCATGTGGGTATCCTTAAAATCAAGTTCTAATTACATTAAGCGGCTCGGATCATCAAAATTCGATCGGGAATTTGAGGGGGTTTTTTTAGATGTTTTTTTAAGGGTCCCCGGAACCGCCCCGATATATATATATATATATCACAAATTATCAAGTGAGAGATCCCTCACTTTGTTAAAATGCGGGACTTTCATTTTCCGATCAAAATTTGAAAATTCGAACCGTTCAATGTGTGCAGAACGTGATTTTAAGGGTCCCCGTGAGAAATCAGCAAAAAAAATGACCGGGAAGGGCTTCATCCGAGCAGTTTTTTTGAACCGTTCAATGAAAACTGCTCGGATGAAGCCCTTCCCGGTCATTTTTTTTGCTGATTTCTCGCGGGGACCCTTAAAATCACGTTCTGATCACTTTGAGTGGCTCGGATCATCGAAATTCAATCGGGAAGGGGAGTCCCACATTTTAAAAAAATGCGGGATCCCTTACCGGAACCCGACTATATATATATATATACATACTCCCTCCGTCCCACTTTGTTTCGCCTGTTTCCTTTTTTGGACGTCCCAAAAAATTATCTATATCTCATAATCTATAATATTTTATATATTCAATATGGATCTTGTTTGATAGATCTTAATTTATTTTATTAAACAAAGTTTTCAAAATCATAAAAAACATTATAGATCGTGAGATATAGACAATTTTTTGAGATGTTCCAAAAAGAAAACAGGCGGAACAAAGTGGGACGGAGGGAGTATATATATATATATATTTACATGGAATTTTTTTTTTTGGGTTGCCCTAGCCCGGGGATTGCCCAAGCCGACGGGTTTGCGAGGGCTTACCCTCGGGCCGGCCTTGGGAACATACAAGCAAGGTTGGCGCAGGCAATCAGGGGCCTCAAGAAGCCTTTGGTCTGAGGTTCGACTCCCACCCGGCCACATGTTATTAACTCATGTATTGTGTGAATTCGTACGAGGCTCTATCTGAGTTTTGATTTCCTATATCCCCTAGGCCTTGTTTGATAACAATGATAGATAGATGGGATTTGTAAGGAGATGGGATTGGGATTGAGATTGGTAATGAGAAGGGATTGGTAATGAGTATGTTTGTTTGGGATGGGATTAGATGATGGGATTATTAATATCGTGTTTGTTTCATATGGGATGGGATTGGATTGATAGGTTAATTTTCGTTTTTGCCCTCCTCCCCAAAAAAATAAAATAACACAAGCACACAAAAAAATAAAAAAATACAATATCCACAATAAAAAAGCCAGCGCACACACGCACTACTGCTCCTCTCTCTCTCAGTCCACACCCACACAGAAAAACCCAACCAAGCGGATATTACAAAGACGATAAAGACGAAGACGATGACCCAACCAAGCTCATAATAAAGGTCTCTCTCTCTCTCTCTCGAGATCTGCACATATAGATACATATTTTGTGTCTGTTTTAGTGGTGGTGATCTTTTTCTCCGGTGGTGGTGGTGGTGGTGGTGGTGGTGATCGATTTGTTTTTCCGGTGGCAATTTTGTTTTTCTATTTTCCTTCTTTGTTCTTCTTCATCACGAAATGCTGTTTTCATATCCCACATGTGGCCAATCGCTGATTGGGGGAAGCCATCAACGTCTGTGGGTATTTGGGTATTTTGGCTAATCACCGATTGGATTCACAAGGCCCGGATTGTGAATATCAACTGCAAGAAGGTATTATGAAAACTCCCTAATACCCACCTTGCTAGTCCTAAGGACTAATAATCCCAATTCATTTTGGGTTACCAAACACAATATTAGTAGTCCCATGGGATTGGATGGTAATCCAATCCCAAGAGCTAATATGGTTATTAAACGGGGCCTTAGTAGACGGTGAGATTAATGATCCACATGGAAAATTGAAAACATTTCTCCTCGATGGAATGTTTGAATGAGTAAAACTCCTCAAAGTACTGTCACTGAGAACCCTTTGTGTCCTTTTGGGTTTGTATTGCAGGTAGTGAAGGACGGATATCAATGGAGAAAATATGGTCAAAAGGTCACTAGAGATAACCCTTCTCCTAGAGCTTACTTCAAGTGCTCCATTGCACCAAATTGCCCTGTTAAAAAGAAGGTGATCACCCATATATATATATATATATATATATATATATATATATATATCTCTCTATATATATATATATATATAGCATTGCAAATGGAGTATATATAATTTGGTTCCTTGTTTTTGTTTAGGTGCAAAGAAGTGTGGAAGATACATCTTTGTTAGTGGCAACCTATGAAGGAGACCACAACCACCACCACCCCAATTGTCAAGCTGAGGTGTCTTTGGGCTTCAACCAATTAGCTAGCCCAAACTATAACAACTCTTCAAGCCCAAGCCCAAGCCCAAGAAAAAACCCAAGCCCAATGCTTGATTCTATTGGGCCCCGAATCGATGTGTCTTCATTTCAACAGCTCTTGGTTGAAAAAATGGCAAATTCCTTGACCGGAAATCCGAGTTTCACCGCAGCAATCGCCGCCGCGATTTCAACCAGGATTTTTGACCACGATTTGACGGAGAGTTGCGAAAACACTGTCTAGTTTTTGCTTTCTTTCGTTCGATTTCATAAGATCATGTTCTACCTTCTTCTTCTTTATATCCGAATCATGTTCTACTTATTAAGAAACTTTTTTGGAATGCATGAGTAATTGAGTATCTACCGATTTGCACATAGTTGGGGTTTTTTTTTTTTTTCTAGTTTTTCATCTCGTGAGCACCACCGAATCCACCTCTCTCTCTCCTCTCTCTCTCACTTACGCACACAGCCACATACAGAAAAAGGACAAATGGGGTGGGATTTTTTAGTGTGATTTTCATATTGGGGTTCGATGATAAAATGGGTTTAGTTTCTTATTTTTTATGGGGTTCGATTTTTGTTTTTTCGTTTTCAAGTTTGGTCTGATGGTGGATTTGTTAATATTGTGGGTTTGAAATTGGGATAACGGAGGAGCCCAGCGGGGGCGCGTTTGGGTACGGAGGAGGAGGAGAAGAGGGTTGGGACGAAGGAGCGACTAGTTCGTCAGTGGCCATGGACGAGCTGAGGGTTGGAAGTCGGTGGTGGTTGTTGGGTTGGGTTGGGTTGATTACCCATCGATTTTCGCATCTGTCTCTATCTTTGCTCCATTTTGGGAAGGTTTTTTAGTTGTTGTGTAGATGTATGGAGAGAAAGAGAAGAGACAGAATGAGGAGGGGTTTTTTTTTTTGGAGTATGTTCAAGTAGGGGGTAATTTTGGAATATATTATCACTTTTGACAAAATTTAGGTGAAAAAGTTAACTGTTCTAGACAGACGGCTGACCAAAGGGCTTTAGGGGGAAAATAAACTTTAATGAGAGGATCTCGACGTAGCGAAAATTCTTAGAGAAGACGTAGCGAAAATTCTTAGAGGAGGTAACCGTGAAAAATGAATAAACGTGGAAGAGCGCGTCTAGGTAAATATGAGTAAAGGACAAAAGATCAAATATGTAGTACTATCAGAACCGTTGACTTTTCCCATTCCTTTTCTTGTTCTTTTTAATCCAGTTGTGGGCCTGTGGCAAACAACAAGATTTTTTTTTTTGTCATTCGTTAATCCTAATTTATTATATTCAAGGGAACTCAGGAAGGGGCAAAGAACAAGATTAATTGCTCAAGAACTGGTTGCTACCGTAAGGCGGTAAATGACTCCGATACTCATTTAAGAGTCAGACTCACAATGGCTGCTGATAGTGTCAAGAAAATACGCATTTTGTTTACGATTAGTTCTAGAGATACAATTGAGGCCCCGTTTCCACTAAAATTTTTGCACAACAACTTATTGTCCTTCGTGAAGTTTATCTTCAGAGTGTACGGGAGTACATTCTGTCAAGGAGGGCTAACCCTCGGATCAAAAAACATTGTTGGGCTTCGCGATTGATTAAACTTCCCAGGGCACTGGCCCAATTTTGTTGCTATTGTTCATGTGTATGTTGGATTTTTTTATTTTTATTTTTGGGTAAATTGTTGGATATTTTTTAGGGAAAATGAAGGTTAAGGACGTTTTCATTATTAATTTCCGTCAATGATATTTCCAGCATTAACAAATGTTCTTAGCTTATTCTTGGAGGGTATTAATTATCAAAACACATCCTCGACCGTCATTTGCGCCCCCCCCCCCCTTATTTTTATCACAGCTTGTGAATTTTTTGGGCCAATAATAGTGATCCAGGCCCAATGACCATTGTTTGCCCAAAACCGGGGGGGAAAAAAACCCGGCTAAGTGAAGGAAACGGTTTGCTTTCGGTTTATACATTCAGAAACCGAATAGTTCGGTTGTACAGGTCCGTGGAAATGCAAAAACCCGAAGCAATTACACACCTGCCCAAGGTTGTTAAAATCCTACGATACGGGATATGTATCTCATTCCGTATCCTTTTCGTATGAAAATCTTACGATACGATAACGTATCCTACGACGCATCTCCCGATTCGGTATGTATCTCACCATTACTTATTAAATGAAGCTCATACCATATTTTGAGAAGTGAAATGCGTTACAAATATTTGATCTAATTATGGCAACCTTCAAATCATTTGAAGAAAATCGAAACTGGATCTATTAAGGCTCGAATAAAAGAAAGAATATAGTCTGATCATGTTTTGCATGAATCGGGTAAGACTCTTTTTTCTTCCCTTGACCAATGCACTAGAAAAACTCAATGTTATAGATGCCACTTGGGAGACTTGAAAATTTTATGTGCAGGAGACTTTTTGCTTGTAATTAGGTATAACTAATTTTGAATCGTATATTAACGTATTTTACGATATGCGATATGTATCTTGATACTATTCGAAAAATGAAAAAAAAAAAAACGATACACGATACTTATTCCAATTTGAAAACATTGTCCCTACCCCAAATTTCAACCCCTCCGCAGGGGCCTCGAGCTTCTCCACCATCGCCACCGCCACCGCCGAACTCGAGAGGTCGAACCCTGATGACATGGAGGAAATGAACTCGAATGCATTGACAAAAAGCAGGGGAGGATATCGACTTCTTCAATGCCCCGGAACCCAGATTGCTTCGGATCTTGTTTCCTAGATCTCCCTCTTGAGCTATCAAATTCGTATCGTGAAAGCTGAAACCTAAAATGTCTGAAAATTTAGTACGGAGAGCTCAAAAATCTTGAAGCTGAACGAAGAGAATCACTTATTTGGCAAGTGAATCTCAAATGAATTTTCATTGAGCTGATCACGAGTAGATTTCAAGAAGCTTGAATTTTGTGTGACATCATAAGTCGAATGGGTTGAGTAGCGGCTTGGTCAATGTTTAGTTCAAAAGCTTAACGAATTTCAAAAAAATACACAAACTTTACATGTTTAAGTTACAAATCGATCTCGAAAGAGCTTTTTCCAAATCGACATAAACTCAAACGGGATTGGCCTGGTTCATTCACCAGCACTATTCAAGTTGGGGTCCACCCCTAGTGGGGCCCCTAGACTTTTCTTTCTCTCTTTTTTTAGTCCAGGTGTGTGAGAGACTAAAGTGTGTGTGCTAGTAGTGACTGGTGAGAGCAGAGAGAGAGTTGAGTGAGGCTCCTCCTTCGGGAGAAACGGTGCTCCTGGGAGATGCTTGGATACTCCATCGGAGATTCGGATGAGGGAGAGAGGATGAGGACCAAGGAGAGAGTGGAGAGCCGGTTTATGGCTCTCTCTCAGAGACGTTTTTCAATTGTATATGTGTAAATATATATAATGAGTTTTTCCTCGGTGTTTGTTTCTCATTTTACACTTCATTATTTCGTGTTTGTTCTTAGAGGTGTGGATCGGGGTTGTGATCTCGACCCAACAACTCAGAACCATCAAGAAACCTTAACGAAAAAATATATATAAATAAAGTGTAAGATCTTATCCTTGACTTTCCCTTCTTTATTTTACTTGACTTTATTTCAAAACGTAACAGCATTAATTGAGTCTAGATTTGGGGCTTATCCAAACAGACTATAATAATCGAAAATGATTGGTTCTAGAGATCACCTAAGGGGACTTCATGTTGGTGTTGTGCAGTGAGGTGCACAACACCGTGCTGCGTGTCTTCGAGCCGTCGAATCAGTCATCCAGCGGCTCGGATCTTATCTCGACAACCAACAATCGAGAGTCGTTTATTGTCGAGATGAGATCCGAGCCATCGGATGCACAATCCGATGGCTCAAATGTGCGCATCACTGTATTGCGCACACCACTGCAAAACACCATCCTCAATTCCACCTAAGGAGGGTTCCTATTAGTTTTTCAAATCCCTAAGTAAACCAATAAGAGATGGGAAAATGAAGCCACCTCACCCCATGTGTAAGTGTGTAAAACGGCTGTGGGAGGAGCTATAGAGATCAATCCAGCGTGCACGTAAGCTGACCTGGGACACCTTGCATTATCCAAAAAAAGAAGCCAATAAGCCAATTTTTTCCATCTTTATTCAAAAAAAATTGGGCTTCGTTAGTAAGAAACAATAATCCAAAAAAAAATCGAGAAAAAACTAACTATTGCAATTTTTTTTAATAAAATCAAAAAAAGAAGTCATTTTGCTTATCGGTTCTGCTAACCTCCGCCCACTAGGCGGAGAACAATATACACATAATTTCAAATAAGTTCGGATATTAATATACTTTCACAAACTTCAATACATCTTTCTCAGACATCAATACATGTTTTTACTTATTACTCTACACCTATTCGGCCAAAATAGGCCATGTGTAGCTTCATTTTCCCATCTCTTTACTGACGGATTTGGAAACTACTACTACTAATAGGAACCCTTTCTAGGTGATCTCTAGAACCAATCATTTTCACTATCTTTCTTCTTCAAAGCAGAGATTGGGAATTAGGTTTTGTTTGGTAGTGCATGAGGTGTATAACTCAATTATTCCTCCCCTGCAATATGACAATATGCCTTAGCGTGGAGTGGAGTGGCTTCTAATCTTTTATGTCCTATATAATATATCTTTCAATAAGGTAAAAGACAATTTGTTAATAAAAGATAACTTTCAATATACAGGTACATCCACTTTCAAAAATACTACTCAAAATAAGATGAGACAAGCCGTTGAAACATGCTTGCATGTGTTGAAAAAGACAAGCATTGCTAAAAAACAAGCAATGAGGGTGGGGTGAATCTCACAAAAGAGTTGGTCTGCATATTTCAATAATGTAAAAGGGTAGTTATTTTACATTTATTTTGTATCCACGCTCTTCTTTTTGCTATTAATTCCTTTTATGTATTTCTTTTTCTTTCTGTCTTTCTTTTTTTTTTTTTTGCCATATAAATGAAAGGGTAATCGTGTACTCCAATTCAGAAGTCAAACATAAAATAAAATAAAAAAACTAAAGGAGAGGATTCCAAACACGAGTATTCCCTATCTAGGGGAAATTCATGGCCGGTCCCAAATTTTACATAGGGTTTCATGCAAACCCTTTTTTAAAGTTCTATCCCATCTAGACCCTTTTTAAAGATGCTTTTACTATTTCGCTCCTATCACTTTTCATACCTCAAGAATTCACACCTCCGAGAATTCACACCCCCAAGAATTCACACCCCCAATAATTCACAACTCCGAGAATTCACACCCCTTCAAGAATTTACACCTCTCAGAATTCACACCCCCAATAATTCACACATCCGAGAATTCACACCCTCCAGAATTCACACACCTTCAAGAATTCACACCTCTCAGAATTCACACCCCCAATAATTCACACCTTTGAGAATTCACACCCCCCAAAATTCACACCCCTCCGAGAATTCACACCCTCGAGAATTCACACCTTCCAGAATTCACATATCTTTGTAAAATTCACACCTTTACGGAATTCAAACCTCTAAAATTCACATATTTTTTTGCAGAATTCACGCCCCATCTACACTATTCGCACCCGAGAATTCATACCTCTCAGAATTCACACCCATTCGCAAGAATTCACATTCTTTTGCAGAATTCACACTCCCAAAAATTCACATCCATTCGCACTATTCACACTCCCAAAATTCGCTTCTTTAAAAAAAGACACAATTCACACTTAAATAAATAATTCACATATTCGTAAAAGACACAATTCACACCTTAAAAAAGACAAAATTAGCATCTCATCTATACTTTTCACATCCTCGGAAAATGAGATATCAATTGAGAGACTCGTGATCTTTACGGAACAAATCAATTGAATCCCAATCATGCAAAAATTGAACAAATCAATTCACACCAAGTGAAGTACAACAGTCTACTGTATAACAATACAAGAACGAAACGATTACTAGAGAAATCAATTGAGTGACTCATGATCATTACTGCAACGATCTCGAACGTATCGACGAGCGTAGCTGCAAAATAAAATTAAAAAAACACAACAATAATCACAATCAGATTAATTAAGAAAAAGAAACAAATAAACGTATATATTTATATCTATTTACGAATAAGAACTTACCGAGGTGGATTTCTCCGAATGATCCGCTACCGATCTTTTGCTCGAGCTTGTGTTTGCCGCCGACGATCCCGGCAAATACAAGTTTTCAGTTGCCGGATTTTCCATTACGAGTTCATCAACCAGATCTACGAATACGTGGTCAGTTCCTAATGCACAGATCGAGTTTTCAGTTGATTATTCAGATGTTTCCACAGAAATAATAGCTCACTGTAAACAGTGGTGTTTGAAATCGAGGAGAGGGACGAGAACGGTGTCGTTAGTGAAATGAGACGATTGGCGGCGGCGGGGAAGAGGGGGGGCGGCGGTTGCAGTTTCCAGTGGGGAGTTGTTCGGAGGGTTGGATCGGATTATGTCGCCATATTACGGGAGAGGTGGATGCGTATTATGATGACGAGAGTCCCAGCGAGAGGGATATTTTTGGTAGTTTACCTAGAACAGGGGTTAGGCGGAATAGTGTTGACAGGAGGTGGGCTCGGACGGGAAGCGGGTGACAAAAAGGGGCTGGCCAGTAAGAAATCAGGTTGGATTTATAGAAATCTGAGGACCGAACTGCTAGTCACGGTTTTTATAAAATGAAATCCATGTCCGGACCAAAAATCCTATTGTCCGGTTCAAATCCAATCCGTGACTCGAGGATCGGTTTTACGATTTTATCCATGGATTTCGTTTTAACTTTTCATACTTAACAAAGACACAATCCGACCCTTCCCTTATCATTTTTGTTAGCCCCTGCCTCTAACTCAGAATCAAATAGTTCATTAAAATAGAATTTGACATACTTCAAAAAAACTTAAAACGGGGATCCAACATGATAGTAATGAACATCATCATGTTCATCTTTTCCACTTTACCCCAAATGAGGAGAATAGAAATAAACTACTTTACTGAAGTCTAGCTGCCACTGGCGTTACTTATACAAAAATTACGCTTCACCTTTTATGTTTTATGTAAACCTATACTATATCCCATTATTAAGGTAAAATATTAAAATTGGTAAATTATTTACACGCACACACATATATATATATTTATATTATTTATATAAATATCTCCCGGTCCGATTCGATTAATCCATGGTTTCGTAACAAAAGTCCGTGGACTGAACTACGAGTCACGATTTTTTAATTTTTCAATCCGTGTCCGGACCATTAATACACGGACAAAATCCAAAAGGTCCGGACGAAACTGGTCCGGACCGGTTTCACGATTCAACAGTTTTTTTGCACAGCCCTAGTAGTATCCAGCGTTTCTAGAGTACAGCTTGGCATTGCCTACGTCGAATTTTTTAACTGCTTACGTAGCAACAAATTATGCGATAGGGACATTACCAATCATTTTTGTTGGACAGTTCAGAGCCAAAAAAGCGTCATACATTGTGTGATGACGATATTTTATTTATGGAAATTATTGCCTGATAATTGTCCCCGAACACCATGTGAGTTGGTTTGGTGATGTGGTCATATGGTTATTGTGGGCCATTGGTGTGACCTAAACCCAGCCAGCTCAATTGAATAATCGGGTAGAGATTTGACTTGACCCACAAACACATAGGTGGCATATCATT
The DNA here is from genome assembly GCF_030253575.1 of Rhododendron vialii. Taxonomy (NCBI): domain Eukaryota; kingdom Viridiplantae; phylum Streptophyta; class Magnoliopsida; order Ericales; family Ericaceae; genus Rhododendron; species Rhododendron vialii. The sequence continues at coordinate 42,145,448 of NC_080558.1, forward strand.
TTCGTGGTTTCCAAAATTGTCACGGATCTGTCCCCAACAACTTATGGACCGACCCAGCTGATGACTGCAACATCTAGTTGCCATTTTCCATTAGTGGTTGGATGGCACGTGCTTAGCACGTGGCCACCATGCACGCTCTGCCGGCTATAAGCTTAGATTACGCCACTTTGTTTGGTTCTCATCTCAGAAATATTCTCTTCAAAAATTGATTGTTTCGTCATCCGTGTTTTTTGTTTTAGTGATATTTTTTATGACATTTGTATGAATTTTTTTTTACTTTTTGGATGTATATAACACACTTCTATTTGAAAAGTCAAAATAAAATTTTAAATTTTAAAAAAAAATTGACTAAAGATGAAAAATATGCAAACCTGTAAAGCATTATTATCACAACAAAATATATCTCAAAACTGACAACCAAACAAATGCCGTTTTTTCAAGTAGAAAAGCCATCATCCACAGTAATTTTTTTTTCAATTTTACTCTTTTAAATTATATTTTGCTTCTTCGTATTATAATTTGAAGGGTTTTTTTTTTTTCAAACGTCACGAGATTCTGTAAAAAAAAGATCCTTAAACACTACATTAGCAATAGCAAAGTTGGATACTTTTACAAAACTAACTTAAGAACTTGAAGCACAAAAGATCAAATAATATCTCTTTATTTTGACATTTGAAGGATGGCTACTAACTTTTCAAATTCACAGTATGAAAAACTTGAAAAGGGTGAAATAGTATTTGGGTTAAAAAAAAAAAAAAAAACTAGTGTGAAAGTGAAACATGTTGAGTATGGGGTGTTCCGCTTTCGACTTTATTTTTATATCTCCTCAATAAAGGCGAAAGGCTACTTTACTAATAAGATAAGGCATGTTAGCCTATCTATAGTAAGGGCCCCATTCTTGCTCGTTAACGCTTTAATTTTCAATAAGGGCACTTAAAAATAAGTACTTATTTAATAATTTTCAAGCTTAAAAATAATAGATTTACTGAAATCAAACAATATGCAATATAGATATTGTTTGATAGATTTCGACGAGATCTATCAAATCCTGCAAAAAAAAAAAATTAAAACTATTTTTGTAAGATTAATACTTTTAAGCCTGAAAATAAGTTTTTATTTTTTAAGTACTTATTTAAGAAAATGGAACTGGAAAATGTTCGATTTTAGTTCGACGCCATTGCTGGTGTCTAAGGTCGTGCAGTCGTCTTCAATCGCTCTTGCTAGAGCATGCCAATGGAGCCGTCTTGAGTTTGAGTTGCGACCATTTCCAGTCGCATAATCTTGGATGGTCGTCCATCGCGTGTGGAGATCGACAGAGAGAGAAGTTTTGCCACGAAAGGATTTTGGGGCATTTTGAATAGAACAGGGAATAATTGTGGTGTAAACATCATGTTGGGTAACTAGTTTTCACTATAATGACTTAAATGATGCGACCTTGGTTGTTAATTTGATACTACTATCTTTTTTCATTCATTTGTTATACTAGTAGTTTGTCCATTATGTACATTGCTACAAACATAGCTAGGATTAGAAGATTGAGAAAAATTTCTTTACGGAGCAATCCGAAAACAAAGTTTATAATGCTCAATCGCGCGTGTCCAAAAGTGTTTTGGACGGTTCGGATTTTTAAAAAACTATTTGCTAACTATTTTAGAGAATAATTTTTATAAAATCCGGACCATTGATTATCGAAACGGACTATTGAAATTACGCAGAACCGTGAATAATTTGTTAATAAATTTATCTCTAGAAGATTTATTGCAAAAAAATACCCTCATTCCTAGCTTTCCCGATATGATAGACAGCCCATGGCAAAGTTTGTACAGAGTAGAAGGATAACCTGAGTTGATAAGCTGAATGGCCCAATTCTTTTCAACATCCCACAATCCAGGTCTTTGGTTTAAGAAAGTGTGTCATTACTATTCCCAATAGAGTTTAAATTCTTTCAACCTGTGGTAGAAACCTTGGTGGAAAATAGAAATTTTGGGTTTTCACCACCGTCCGTTGTGGGTCCTATCGTGCATTTTTTGTAATAATTTAAATCGTTTATTTTATAGGTCCGCAGTGTACTATATGCACGCAAAAAATAAGTTTTATCGGACATCGATAGGTATATCAAAAATCAAATTTTTTTGGATTATAGATCGACAATCATGGACAGTTTAATTTCAAAATCTATGACCGCCTATTTTGCAAACCAAAATTCAATTTTTGATTCCTATCGATAGCTGATCAAGCTGATTTTTTACATGAATATGCTACACTGTGGACCTTTCAAAATGAACGGTTCAAATTAGCACAGAAAATGCATTGTGGGGTCCACAGGCCACGATTTTCACCTCTGGCAGATATAATTTTAACCCCTTCCCAATAACATGTATAATTTGCGGGAAATTTTTCAGTGCCAATTGGGCACCACGTGGTACCCGCTCGGCGCATCCGAGCCATCCATTGCATTTTTTGACTGCTCAGATTTAGAGAGAGAAATTGTTGGAGTGAGAGGAAAGAGAATGTTTCAATCTGAGCCGTCCAAAAATGTATTAAACGGCTCGAATGTGCCGAACAGGTACCACGTGGGATCAGTGTTCTGAAAAGCGAGATTAATTGCCGATTAATGGGCGATTAATCGGAAATTTGGGCTGACCGATGAGATTAATGGCTAAAAGGTTGAATTAGGCGGCTAGAAGATTAATCGGACTTTGGTGGCGATTAATCGCCGCTTAATTGGTCGGCGTGTAGGCGGCGATAGGCAATTAATCGATGAATGGGCGATTAATCGGCTAATGGGCGATTAGGCAAGGTAAATTTGAATTTTTAGAAAATGAAGGGTGTAACTGTTATACTCATACCAGATTATTTAGGGCTTCAAATTACTGTGTTAGGGCTCTGATTCGATCAGCCTCTTATCGATCTGGGTCTGGGAAGAAACCCAGTCATTGCCTACTGCCAACGCCAGTACATCGACGATCGCCTCTCATCACCGACACCGGTCATCGCCGATGCTAGTCATCGCCGACGTCTTTCATCACCATTCACCGCCACTGCGCTTCATTGTTGATTGTTGTAACTCTCGATCCCTCTCTCTTGATCCCCCTCTCTCTTTGTAATCTCTCTCTCTCTCTCTCTCTCTCTCTCTCTCTCTCTCTCTGTGTGTAATTTCTCCTTCTCTCTCTCTCTCTGTAATTTCTTGATCCCCCCCTCTCTGTAGTGAGTAGTATTTTTTGTTACAAAATTTAACACTTGAGTCTGAGTAGCAGAGTAGTGTAGTATTGTAAATTTATGGTTTGGACCGTTTGGTGTAGGCCGTAGCCGTGTAGACCGGTAGACGTGTAGTAACTAGTAAGTATTGATGGTAGAAAAGATATATCACATCAACTAGAAAAACTGTGATTATTGATGGTAGGAAGGTTGTAGAATATTTAAAAAAAAAAAAACCGACTAATTGCTAAAAGGCGATTAATGACCGATTAATAGGTCTCGAAGCTTGAAGGTGGTCAGCCGCCCGCCTAGCGCCGAGCGCTTTTTAGAACATTGCGTGGGATATACCACCTGACACCGAATAATTTCTCATAATTTGCATATCTCATTCATAAGTAGAAAGTAATTTACACTTTTTAGTATTCGTAATTTTTTAGAACTATATAGAAGAAACTGGAAATCAAAGTCACATCAAAGAGAAAACAAAAGAAACCAAAAAGTCAACCCCATCAAGGGTTAGCTATTTGGTGGTTCTCCTCCGTTAACTACACCGTTACCGTTACAACTACTGTCACCCTGCCAAGTCCAAACAATGTCTTTCAGCGCAGGCCTAACGTCCTCTTCAAAGAACTTCACGTACTCGAGGGTGTCCCCGGCGGACTTCGAGAACTGCACGACCGCCACCTCCGCCGCCACCTCGTAAACCTCCGCCGCCACCGACAGCTTCCCTTTCCGGCCCTCCGCTGCCCCTTCGAGCCTCAGCTTAAAGTCCTTCTCCTTGGCAACTCCGAATCCCAACCCCTCCGCTGCCGCCTCAATCTTCTCCACTATCGCGGCCGCCGAATGCCTCGACGTGAACATGGACCCCGTTTTCCTCTTGGTCTCGAACAAGCTCGAGAGGTCGAACCCAGACGACATGGAGGAAATGAACTCGAACGCGTTGAAGAAAGCAGGGGAGGATATCGATTTCTTCAGTATCCCACTGGATCCGGATTGCTTCGGGTTGTTGGCTGCTAGATCTGCGTCTTGAAAGCTGGAAGCTGAAAAATTAACTATTAAAGTTAAAAAATAAAAATAAACAAAGTACTAAAGCTGGAAACTGAAAAAATAAGGTCCTTTTTTCCTAGATTTTTGTAAAAGACAGTGAATATAATTGAAGTTTCATGAATTGTTTTTTAGTTTTTCGTCAAAATTTTTAGGATTAATCTTTCGTCTTGATTAGAGAAATCGAAAAGGTATAAAAATATGAATAAAAGTTCGAAAAAACCATATAAGATGATGCTAACGACATAGATATGGAAAAACTTTTTTTTTGGAATTTTCTCCTTTTTAATAAACTTTTGATGATAATTTTTTATTTTTCAGATTCTATTTGTTAACACGAATGATTAATCCTTCAAATTTGACGCAAACTTGATAAAAATTAAGAGAAAAAATTAGTAAAAAAGATGGTGAGAATTTAGCCTAAAGAACCTAATTGCTGAAAACTGAATGCTGGGATGCCCCTCAATTACCTTCTTCATTTTCTCGAATCTGGAAGGAATTTGATCGGGCGAAGTTTTTTCGGAACCAGGGCACTCGCATGATGGCGGGAATGGAGATCCGGCGGTGCGGGTCGGCGACGAGGAGCTTGGAAATGAGCCGCCGCGCGTCAGGGGAAATCCATGGGGGGAAGTCAAACTCCGCCTTGAAAACCTTCTTGTACATGTTCATGACGTTCTCGTCCTGGAACGGTAAAAACCCAGCAACCAGAACGAAGAGAACCACTCCACATGACCATATGTCCGCCTTGGCACCGTCGTATCTGTCATTGCAAAATTATGGATGTATTGTGATTTTCTTTTCCCAATATCGCATGTGCATTAATGCATGTAAAAACCATAAACCCGTTGTGCTTTAGAGCCCACCCAGACATAAAGCCGAAGAAAAGGTTGCTTAGGCCCGAATTTGTTTTTCAAATTTTAGGAGCCCCTTCTATCAAGCAAAAAGAGCCCAATCTTCGGTACATGATTGCACGTCATAAACATAAACCTGTTGTGCCTAGAACCGGCCCTGACATAAAGTCGAAGAGAAGGCCGCTTAGGCCCGAAATTGTTTTCAAAATTTAGGAGCCCTCCCATCAAGCAAAAAGAGCCCATTCTTTAGTACATGATTGCACGTAAAAGATATAAACCCATAGTGTCTAGAGCCGGCAGTGACATAAAGCCGAAGAGAAAGCCGCTTAGGCTTGAAAAAAAACAAACAAATTTTAGGAGCTCCTCCTATCAAGCAAAAAGAACCCAATTTTTAATTTTCATTTTTTTCTCCTAAAAAGTTAGGACCGGCTCTTGTTTGTGCTGTTATGAAAATTGTGAATTTGATGTGAATTTTTAACAAGTAAATTTATGTATGATTGCAGAACTTTGTACTAAACAAAAAGTAACTCAACATAAATGACAATAAATGAAAAAAAAAATACTTTTCTAACCAATTGTTATCAGAAAAGCTATAGGGACTGACGGGTCCCATAGGGAAATCGTACCGACTGTCGCGTTGGGTAGTCTCCGGCCACCGGACGGCCAATCCGAGCCGTCCAAAAATTCTATAAAAACAAAAATAGGGCCCACGCGGGAATCAACGGCATCCGATGTGTGTAGGGTGCTTAATCCAAACACCCTATTTTTCGTATATACACATATATACATGAAAAAATGGGTGTTTGGATCAACCACCGTACACACATCGGATGCCGTTAATTCCCGCCAAGCCCTCTCGTTTTTTTTTTTAGAATTTTTGAACGGCTTGGATTTGTTGTCCGGTGGCCGGAGACAGTCCGACTCAGCTGTCGGTACGATTTTCCTATGGGACCCGCTGGTCCCTATAGCAGGACTCGTTGAATAATACTAAACTGTGAATTACGTGAGTTTTCCAAAGATTCGAAGACAAAAATAATAATTCCACATACAACTCATAAGATTATGGATTAACTGTAGTTTATGAACAAAGAATCTATATATAATAATATCATTGGAAAGAATCCTAAAACACAAAAAAATTGTCGTACAAAACATAGAACGAAGATGGAGTCTTACTGATATTAATTAATGCAATTACAGTTGTCGGCAAAGAGAATAAAATGCAGCACTTTCAGAACTGATTCTCAAATTGTGCATCTAAAGTATGATTTCGAGAAAATGTGTTCTATAACCTGGCTCTCAAATATTTTAAAACATAAAAAATACAAAATGGATAATCCATAAATCAGCTCCGCGCTGGCGTAAGTAGAATTTTGTTATTGCAATCACAATCACATCGCCTTTCAATTCACATCACCTTTTGACTTGTTTTGGCTCAATAAGCTAAAATGACTTTTTTTTGTCAGTATTCAAAAAAAGATTTTTAAAATGGACTGACAATAGTGAGTGTGTGAATGTGTATAAAAGTACACAGAAATACATGTTTTCCTTGTCTTCTAGTGTGCTTATCGTTAGTCCAGTGGGCTGACAATAGTAAAACTGTTCAAAAAAATCGCATTTGTTAATTTTGCGTTAAACTTTTGTGATTTATTGATTCGTCTCGTCGTGAAAAATCGACAAAAGTAAGAAATTATTATCAAAACTCACAATTTTTTGAATAAAAGCAAAAATAAGTCAAAATTTTTGTCTTTTTGGCTTATTTTCGCTTTTTATTCGAAAAATTATGAGTTTCGATCATAACTTTTCACTTTTCCAATATCTCTCGTTGAGACGAATCAAAAAAGTCATGAAAATTTAACGCAAAATAAAAAAATACAAAAAAATATTAAATAAAAACAAAAAAATAAGTCACTGAGCCAAAACAAGCCGAAGTATCCCGAATGGTTATTAGGTCATAAGGTATGACTGAAATGGTTACAAGTCTTTCTTGCCGGAGTAATGGCCCACAAATTGAAGTGCGCTAATAAAAAGGTGGATTGCAAAATCATTTGCCTTTGGATATTTTCACCCATTTGGAAAATTGGACGAAGAGAAATATTACCCACCAGCTTTACAAATTCTTGAACGTTCACTGTGTGAGAATCAAGTGAACTAATTAACATGCAAAACCATGTCAAAAAAAAAAAAATTAACATGCAAAAACCAACAAAAACTATAAATGAGTACTTATCCTCGAGTCCTTCGGTACTAGTCTATTTTAAAGTTACCATTTTGTCCTTCCTAAAAATAAAAAAAAAGAGAGTCTATTTTGATGATGGAAATCATTTATTTATTTATATTAATTATGCAAAAATTTATGTTGACCAGATATCAATCAACGCATAATCGTAATACATACATTTATATAGGGATGATGAGTTTGATTCATTGTGACAAATTTATGTCTTACCAAGATGAATATATGTAAAGGGAAATCCCAGCAGGCTTCTGTCAAGGTTCTAACATGTATATTGAAATAAGTGAAAAATAGATAAAAGTATATTGAAAAGTGCAAAACTTGTGTTTTTTAAAAAATTTCTTAGCTTATTGACGGTCCAGTTTACAAAATAAATTTAAACCACACACATATTAAAATCATACTAATATGATAGTAATTTAAACCGGATCAATATAGTATAAATTTTGGCGTATTTAATAGTTTGACGAAGTATACAAAATAATTTGTCTCAATTAACAAGGTGGGCTCCATAACTGTCACCATCACAGAGAGGAGACATTCGCATTCGAAACTGATTTGATTCATTAAAAACACTTAGGAGCGACGGTAAAATGACTTTAAAACAAGCTTAATTCTTCGCATATCTAAGGCCACGAACAAATTTATGGAAGGAGAAAATATTGTACTCCATTCGTCTCAAAAAGAATGACAATTTTTGAAATTCATGTCATTTTTCATCGCTTATATCTTTCAATCTATAATGTTTTTCATGAGTTTGAAAACTTTGTATAATAAAATTAATCGAGAACTATCGAATAAGATCCATATTGCATATTTTTTGAGATCCATATTGAAAGATATAAGGAGTTGAAATTGGCATGGATATCAAAAATTGACATCCAATTTGGGACGGAGGGAGTATGAAATAACGTACTGTTAGGCAGCCTAGGCCCTAGGTGGGACTGGATCGGATCCAGTCTAGTTTGTTCGGACCAATTTGGTCCATTTGTTGTATCCGAGCTGTCCAAAGTGTTTTGAACTGCTCAAATTTGTTCGGATTTATTTTTCAAATTTGTTTGAATTTATTTTTATTATAAAATATCCAAAACGTCCAGAACAAATTTGACAAATGGACCAAACTAGTCCGAATCGTTTCCCACATGAGACTGTGATTGTTAATGGAAGAACAACTATATTTTAAATTACTTCTCAACCATCAATCCTGCACTTATGCCATTGTTCCCGGTAGTTGTGTCGCTAGCATCCTAGCATTTTTTATGAAATAACGCGAGTTAAATGTATTCACTTCATCCAAATTTAATAGTTATTTTTTGATGTTTGTTTTATTTTTCAATCGATTATATCTTTTAAATTATAATGTTTTACGTGTTTTTGAAAACATTGTATTATAGAACTAATCGAAATCTATCAAACAAAATTCATATTCGATATGAAATTCATTACGGATTCAAAGATATAACCCATTTTTTAACCGATTAGAAAAGAACTAGGAAAAATTAAATCCGGACGGGAGAGTAATAGAATTTCTAACCATACCCTTTCTTTCTCAGCACCTCCGGCGCAACATACGCCGGCGTCCCACACTGCGTGTGCAGCAGCCCGTCGATCCTCTGCTGCTCCGGCAGCGCCGACAACCCGAAATCCGACACCTTCAAGTCGCCATTCTCATCCAGCAACAAGTTCTCCGGCTTCAGATCCCTGTGACTCACCCCCCTGCTGTGACAATAATCCACCGCGGCAATCAACTGCTGGAAGTACTTCCTCGCCGAATCCTCCCTCAACCTCCCCCTCGCCACCTTGGCGAACAGCTCCCCGCCCTTCACGTACTCCATGACGAAGTAGATCTTCGTCTTCGTCGCCATCACTTCCTTGATCTCGACCACGTTCGGGTGGCGAACGAGGCGCATGACCGAGATCTCGCGCTGGATTTGGTCCATCATGCCTTCTTTCTTCACCTGGTCCTTGGAGATCACCTTGATCGCTACGCTGTCGTTGGAGTTGAGCTGTTTGCCGTAGTAGACCTTGGCGAATGTCCCTTTTCCTAGGAATCTGCCCATCTCGTACTTGCCGAACAGTACTTGCCTCTCCTCCATTGGGTCTGTGATTATGATGTTTCTATCTCAGTTTTGTTTGGATTTGAGCTACTATTAGCCACGCCCGTGTACCTGAGCGCGAGCGTGAGTGGAAGCGCCTTTTGAAAATATTTCAAACTACTAAAATCCGTGATTGCAAGGACTGAGAGCCGAGCGATGAGCAAGAATTAAGAATGAGAGCGGGTTTGATGGGAAAATAGAATGGTTTGTTAGATGTTTTGGAGATTACCACCTTGGAATTTATGAATGGAGAAAGGCTAATTCCTAGATTGAGATTGAGATGTGGATGTTTTGGACTCTGTTTTCGTATGAATTTGAATACTCCTATTAAATTCGTGAGATTATGATTTATCAGATGTTTTTGGGAAAACCCACTTGAGATTTTGAATGAAAAAGGCTAATCCCTAGTTTGAAATTGGGAATTTAATGATAATGGACTCTGTTTTTTGGGAAACAGCAGAGGAGTATAAGGGGATCCAAGATAGGATTGAAGAAATACTGATTTTCAAGATTGAACCCATGGACAGAGAGAGCCGAGGATGTGGGGATTTTCAATTGAGTCTATGAGCGGCTACAAGATTTTAGAGAGAGAAAGAGAGAGCGAGGTGTCGCGTAGCCATTGGACCACCTGGTCTCTGCTAATTTCCTTGGGACGACGACATCCAAGAAGAAGAAGCAGGGGAGCGCATAGAACGACACATAAACATATGTAGCAGTTGTCAATAAGACTTTTGATAGGAGAACTGGATCGGTTCCATTGTCTGGATTTGGACCATTCCGTCCGGTCCCAAACTTGGAGAATGGGTCCCTGTAGAGCTATGCGGAGCGTCCAAATCGGCCGCTCATCTCAACAATCGACGGTTTGGATTTTAACCAAACAATGAATAATTCAAATTTGCATGCGTTCATATTTGATCCAAGCCATTCGTATCAAGGTGAACGGTTGGATCAGCCACTCGGCAGAGAGCTGCCAAGCAGCACTTCCAAGTCCCCAACTTAAACGGGAGAGAATCCAAAACCTTTTTTTTTTTTTTAAATGAGAGGAGGTTACATATATACATATTAAAAAAATAAGTCACATAATGGCCTGATACAAGTGGTCCACATGGGGAGCACTCGAAATACTATATTGACTAATTCCTGGTTTTGTGTATACTCCGCTCTCTCAGTGGCTCTTGGAAGTTGACTATGCGAGTTTTACTTTTAAGTTTTTATAATTAACTAAATGAAAACAATTCATGGAGAATGCTTGTGACATGCCAAATCTACAGTTTAAACTACCATTCCTCATGGATAATAGAGTCACCAGTAGGGGTGTGCACGGGTCGGACGGGTCGGGTTTAGCTCCGAACCCTACATATTGGGTATCGATTTTTTTTTTGGTCCCGAACCGAACGAGTGGGAATAACCGTCCGTGTGCCCGATTTTTTTTTTGGTCGGGTCGGATCTGACCAAAACCGAAGTAATCTATATGAATTAATCGGGTCAGGTAAGAAAAACAACACCCCGAGTCCCGAACTGAAAACTGATTTTTTCCAAAAAAATGTACCCGTACCCGACCAAACCACATGTTTGGTCCCGCCCGAAACCTTTCTGGTCTGGTCGGGTCGGGTCAGACCACGGGTTTTTTCACGCCCCTAGTCACCAGGTCGATCGCGTGTAAACTTTGGGTAGGAGATCTACCTAATAAAACACAAGGGTGTGGGGACCACACAAATACAAGTTGAAAGAAGAGCTGAGATTCATTTGATCCAAGGGTTGACAAGGAACTTTGCAAATGTAATGTAAGTGCCCATATTCTTTGTAGTAATTATGCAAAGTTCCTTTGCAAATATAATGTAAGTGCCCTCATTCTTTGTAGTAATTACGCAAAGGAAAGTTCTTTGCAAATGTAATGTAAGTACCTACATTCTTTGTAGTAATTGCACAAATGCCATCGATTTTCTAATTCCAAAACCCTATATGCAAATTGATAGTTTTTTGTAGCATGCTTAAAAGTTTAGTTGGGAAGTGCCGTAAGCAAGAGTAATTCTCTTTCGTGCCACTAAGAAGAGAATCACATACTATACACTAATGAATCGATTTAGTGTTTGAGCCACTAGCTAGCAAGTGTCTTAGGCACGGACAATTCTAACCGAAGTGCGTAATGCCGTAGGCACGGACAAATACTAGTTATCTAATACGTTGAGAATTATCAAGTACGTAGATTGTCAAATACGTCGGTATATGCTCTCGTCGACAGAAGTTTCGAAAAATGACCACTTTTGAAGATATGGTCACCGGTACGACACGAAGGCTTTACTTCAAAACGCATTAATCAGGCTTCGAAGGTCAAGAAGGCTAATTTGACCAACAAAACGTAGGAATTCGTACGTTCTGAAAAAATAGAATTCTCTTTCTAAGTCATTCTTTCAACTTGTTGAAAGTTTTAGCTGAGAATTATTGATTGATTTTTTTTAGTACAATCCACATTTTACTTGATCGAACCAAGTTCGGTTCCGCTGGAGGTAAGAACGAACCTCTCAATTCTGAGATGCCCAAAGAGATCGGCCTGACGCTACCGAGGACTACCATGCTCATCGACAATCGGTTGTGGTCCGACGGCTCAACTAATAAATTTAAGAAAATCTCCAAAAGTTTCTTGTATGAACAAACAAAAAACTTAGAAAGCGTAAAAAAAAATGGGATTTTTACTACTATGGACAGAAAACCACATCTTAATTTCCATTAAGGTAAGATGAAATACTTAATTACAACTAGGTCCATTTTTACAAAATACATTTACCATTAATATAAGTGCCACCCTAAGACACCTTAGAGTTTAGGGGTACCATAGGATTTAAGTTTAGCCGTTTTTATAGAGCCTTAGGGGTTAGGTTTAGGCACTTTCACAGGAGTTTAAGGGTGCACTTTCCTATCATAGAGTTTTAGCGATTTAGGCACTTTCATAAGATACCCTAGGGTTTAGGCATTTTCAAATGGTACCCTATGGTTTAGGCACTTTTATAAGGTACCATAGGATTTAGACACTTTCAAAGGATACTCTGGGGTTTAGGCACTTTCAAAGTTTATAATTTTAGGCACTTTCATAAGGTTTTAGTGTTTTATTAATTGGAGGTGATATGGTGGGAATTACTTTTTATTTTCTATACCTAGTTAAGGCGTGTGCCATGACTGCTGCTTGGAAGTTGGAACTTTCTCACTAGGGTTCAAAACTCTCTAGCGCCATAATAATGTTCCCTTACCCCCAAAACAAGAAAAAACTTAGAGAGCGAAGATTGGCATTCTAGAGGGAGATCAGCGTGGAGAGAAATATATATTCCAAGAGAGAATCGAGTATTCGGTCCTCAATTTGGATGTTTCTGCTCATGCCCGGAGAGATGTTTCTGCTCATGCCCGGAGAGAGAATGGGCACGACTTCCCCTCCCCCGTTTTATTGTCCAAAACAGGCCAGTCGTTCTAAGTTCCGAATACTGTTGGTCTCGAGCGAGGATAATTGGAGATTATCCTCCTGCACTAAAATTGCCCGATCAGTCTACTGGAATGGATGCCACGGAAGCCCAAAATTACACATGGTCAGCAATTTCGGTGTTTAAGATGTTCAAATCAGAAGATGAGGGGTTTAATTTGTTGAATCCGACTTGTTTACGATCCGCTTTTGTCGGAATGAATTGTTGAGATTGAACTGCACCAGCTTCTCCGTTGTTCAACTGCAGAAAAGATCCTAATTTACCATGAAGGTGAAACTCTGGGGTTGTTTAGTGAGCAATTGTTTAATCCTAATATTACCGCAATTGTTTAATCCTGATATTACCCAATATGAGATGTTTATCGTACAAGATTACGGTGTGGATGGGTAATGACTCTTACTTAGGAGTTCAACATTAATTTCGTCTCTTAGGGTCTGGCTTTTTTTCTGTATCTTTGTTTTTGGGTGGTTATGACTTGATCTGTATTTGAGTGATTATTTGTAAGTGTCGTATGATTTGTTTGAATGAATTGAATGAGTATGCTTTTTTCTGTGATTTTTTTTTTCATGTTTGGTAGTTTTGCACCCGGTCTTTGTGTATTATTAATGAGAGGTGCTATTCACACAGACAAAGGCGGCACAGATCGTGCACAGATCTTGATGTGGGGCCCACTATGGGTCCCACACAAATAATCCGAGTCGTTCATTAAATTTGAAACATTTTTTCAAGGGTCCTCACAAAAAATCAGATCAATCCGATACCTATAAATACTTGATCTAATCATCTAACTTTTCATTCAACTTTGAACTGAATGAAACTTATATGATTAGATCGAGTACTTATAGATATCGAATCAAAATGATTTTTCACGGGAGCCTTTGAAAAAATGTTTTAAATCTAATGAACGGCTAGGAGTTTTTGTGTGGGACCCGTAGTGGGCCCCACATTGGGATCTGTGCACAATCTGTGCACGCTTTGTCTGTGTCAACAGACTTACGCATTATTAATTCATGTCAATGACAGAAATCGGAAAAGTAAAAAAAATTACTTTTACCTAAATATTTTTGGAGATATCCTAGATAAAGTCCCAAAAGCCGATTTTTGAACTTTATTTTAGATATTTTCAAAAAAAAAATTTACTTTTGCTAAAGTAAATATCTTTTCTAAAAAATATCGTGCTAACATAGCAGGAAGTATGCATTCACAAGAGATATCTTTTCTAGGAGATATTTACTTTTTAAACAATATCCAAGATAAATTTTACTTTTCGCAAAAGTCCTATGAGATCATCTTGGAGAATTCTTTTCGCAAAGGTTAGCCACTAAAGCCAAAAAAATATCTAGTGGTTTACTTTTCTTCTCTCATTTGGCATTCAAGATCCGTTATTTCTATTTTCTTTTTTTCTTTTTTCTTTTTACAAAATAAAGAAGTTTATATTAATAATAGTTCAACGACACTTACATAATGAATTCATTACAAATATCTTGGATAAAGCCAAACTAATCATCTAATTAATGTAAAATGAGAAAGCACAAGGCAATTGATGTCTTTCGCCCCGACCTAGACATTGAGTCTGACGCAAGCAGCGACACTCGCAATCTGTTGAAAATTCATACATAGAATTAGCAATCTAAAAAGAAATAAAGTGCTAGCCAAAGACAAAAGATAACAAATATGCAGATGATTAGATGAACTCTACCAAGTCTCTAACCAAGTATAAAACGCAGCAATGAACTTTGAAAACTATAGATCTAACGAGCCACCACGAGTTAAAAGCTATTTTCACATGCGCTCAAAAGTTATTTTTTGCGCGATTAAACAATGTAAAGTTATTTATTTTGGGTTGTGCTAGGGACAAAGAAAATGTGCAAAGAAAAAACCCTTAAAGTGTATAGTGAATCTGAGCCGTTCTTGTACACTTTAAGGGTCTTTTCTTTGTCAATTTTTTTTACACTTAGCATTTCTCATTTATTTTTAACACGACATATAAATGCCCAATTTCAAATCTAATCTAAGTTTGTCGTCCTATTTACGCCTAGATCCTAAATCTCCGGAAATAAATAATACTATAAAAGAAGTCCACATTCATATTTGGATCAAGGTGCATCTTCTTTTACAGAGATAGTAAAAAAAAATATTTTTAACGATTTAAAAATAATTAATAGTCACATTATGTAAGTATATAATTCTCCTGAATTTAATAATTAAAATAATTGCCGCCAGCTCCAATATTTATGCAAGTTGTCAATACTATATGGAGTAATATAGGTCACTCGTAGCACTTATTTTTATTTGTGTGAAAGGAATAAATGGGCCCAAAACTTGTTTAAAATTATACAGATAAAGTAGGAGTGTGAGATTGAAATAAACAAAAGAAGAAACTAGAAAAGATAATTAAAACCAACTTTTTTTTTAGAAACAAAAGAAGAAACTAGAAACATATATACCAATCTTAAAAGAAAAGCCCACATGTTTAAAAAGATACTTTTCCCAAATAATTTTGAGCATTTTTTTTAGTAATAAAAAATAGTTTGATTCCGCATTGTCCATTTTTTTGTATTATATGTAAGAAATTTAGTCTAATTTATAGTAATTTAATAGGTGGAAATTGGGATCCCACGGTAAGAATCATCGTATCAAAGCCTATTCCTATTCCTCGTGCGGATCAAAAAAAAAAAAAAGCCTATTCCTCGTAAAGGGGAATCTCACCACGTGACTATCTCTTTGTTCTCTGCGTTGGCATTGTAAATACACACTCTTGCATACTATGCACATATCCAGACCGTTCAAAAATTAAAAAAACAAAAACAAACGAGGAGGTCCTTGCGGAAATTAACTGTATTCGATGTGTGTAGGGTGCTTGATTTAAATACACGAATATTTTTTTAGAATTTTTGGACAGCTCGGATCGGCCGTCCGATAACCGAAGATTACCCGTCGCGGCCATCGGTACGATTTTCCTAGGGGGCGTTGGTACCTACAGCTCTACTCTTCAAGATTTTGACAAAAAAATGGTTTATCCATAGACAATTTGTAAAAACAATCATTCTACCATCACACTCATTTATACACCAAATCACACATTTATACTCACAACAAGGGTGGAGCCCGCACACATTACGCATCCAGTGTGTGTGGACCCCATCCTTATTGTGAGTGTGAATGGGTATGTGAATGAATGTGATGTTAAAATTTTCCTTGTAAAAAGTTCACAAGAATGATGTGGCGGTGACAGTTTTACGGTAAGCAAATCAACTTTTGGGTGTTTTGTTTGGAAATGCAAAGGACCACATCTTGACACATCATTCTGTGGAGGCATCTTCACATAGTACCAATACTCTTCTTATACACCACACATTTATGCTGGATTCATGTACTTAGCATTGAATTACACAAAAATTTGTGGTGTAAAAGGGCTTTGGGAAGACCAGTAAGACTCCGTTATGCTAAGATTCTTATTTTTTAAGTATTTATTTTTCGTTTAACGAAATATGTCATTGTCTCACGGTACATTAGCTTTGGGCGTTCCATTAAGGGTTCTTAAAAAAAGTACTTATTTATAATTTTTAAACTTAAAAATATATATATATTTACAAATAAGTTTTTGATTTTTTTTTTACACCGTTCAAAAGATCTCATCGAGATCTATATCAAACAGGATTCATATTGCACAAAAAATTATTTTATCCTTTATTTTTTAAACTTAAAAATTACTACAAATTAGTACTTATTTTTTAATAACCCTTGGGGGAACGTTCCGTTTTCCCCAAGCGAAACGGGGCCGATCACGAAATAAATTTTGAGTTAATTTTGGGCCGGTCCTAATATTGGATTCCATAGCCTACCAAGTCTTATGGGGTAAAAGTGCAATGCTCACTAAGTCCTGCGGGTGTGATTTTACTTCTTTACCCCACTTTAAATAGTAACAAATGAACACAGCCCATCATTTAGAGTTTCAAATGAATGTAGCTCTCTCTCTCTCTCATCATTTGCCGCAACACATCGATTGTTGCAACATATAATTTAGATAGAAGTTTAACACTGTTAATTGTAAATTTAAACATAATTTAACACTGTTAATCTCTAAATTTAGACATAAATTAACACTGTTAATTGTAAATTTAGACATGAGTTAACACTGTTAATCGTAAATTTAGACATAATTTAACACTTTTAATCGTAAATTAAAATAAAAATTAACACTGTTAATCGTTAATTTAGACAGAATTTAAGACTGTTAATCGTGGCGGCGGCGGTGGTGGTGGTGGTGGAGGTGTGGTGGTGGCGGTGGCGGTGTGATAGTGGTAGTCATTGTGGTGGCAGTGGTGGCGGCGGCGATGGTGGCGTGGTAGTGGTGGAGGAAAGGTGGCAGTGTTGGTAGTGGAGGTGGTGGCGGCGGCGACGGTGGTGGCGGCATGATGGTGGTGGTGGTGGCGGCGGCTGGTTTGTCTTGTCTATGTCTCTCTCTAATTGCCTTTTTTTTGCGAGGGGTATTTTTGTCAACAAAATAATGAAAATGACTATTGGGCTATGGGCTCTTAGACCAGAATCTAGTAGGATATTCTTCACTCAGACAGGACCGGCCAGGAAGTTTCCCATAAATTTTCCTTTTGGATATCCAAGTCAATGCTCGTAGTCGGCCCAATCAAAACCCACGTAAAGATTCACTACGGTGCTCGGACCCTTATCTACTGGTTCTTCGCTACATCAGGCCTCTCCACTAAAAAATTGGAGATTTTACGATAGGTATTTTCACAAAATTCGGTCCTATGAATTTCTTTCCTTAAGAAAATGATCTCCTATTTTGAGTTTTTTTGGTACTAATATATAGTAATTTGCGAGGGGTTTTTTCTTTTCTTTTTTTTTTTTTAACTATTTGACTTTTGCAACCATTTCTTAAGTTTATTTTTAATATGTGGCTTTAGTTCGTGGAAATGTGTTGAGGCATCTTGAAGGCTCTGTTTGAGGTTACAATAACTCAAAGCCGGCCTTGATTCATATTATGCTAAGTTTTTTGGAGGATTTTCTTTATTCAACTTTTTTTTTGCGTTTGCTAGTGTTAAGTCTCGTTTTTTTTTCCAATTCGTTTCGTCAAAATAAATCGAAAAAGTAAAAAATTATGAATTTTACTAAAATATTTTTTTAAATATCCAAGATTTAGAACAAAACAAAAGAAAGCCCAAAAAGTGCAAAAAAATCAGGTGAAATTACACGAACACCCCCTCATCTATTCGGTTTAGACACGGACACCCCCTAACCTTTAAAAACGCCCATACACACCCCCTCATCTTCTACCGTTACCCAAGGAGCACCCTTCCGTTTGAGTACCGTTTGTTGCAAGGCACATGTCAATACTTTTGCCAAATTTTAGACAAAAATGCCCTTTAACGGCAACATATACCCAGTTGCCTTTTATACCTCATTCTTCATTCTCACTTTATTCAGAGATTCCCTCTCTCACTCTATATCAGAGATTTCCCCTCTCTCTCTCTCTCTCTCTCTCTCTCTCTCTTCCCAAACAAAAACCCTACTATTCCCAAACAAAAACCCTAGTGTATTCATATATCATATAATATGAACATATACATCTACATCTACATTTGTGCCATTTAATAAGAAAATCTAGGATTTTTTTACATATAAAACATACCTTCCAAAGTAGGGTTTGCCACGATCTAGGGTTGGCCACGATCTACAGCTTTTCTACAGTTTACACGATCCGATGTTCTTCGAAACTTAGGTTTTCTTCACGATCTAGGGTTAGCCATGATCTACAATGCAAGTTGAAGAGGGAGAGGAAGAGAGACAGAGGCGCCATGATCGAGTAGGGTGGAGAGAAATTTCTGATCGAGTGAAGTGTGGCGTATGCTTGTTACTCCATTTCATAACAAAGGGTATATTTGACATTTCGTTCATTCCGTTAACAGCATTGAGGTTTTTTTCCCTTTTTAGTAGATGAGGGGGTGTGTATGGGCATTTTTAAAGGTTAGGGGGCGTCCGTGTTCAAACTAGATAGATTAAGGGGTGTCCGTGTAATTTCACCAAGAGTATATTTGACATTTCATTCATTCCGTTAACGGTGGTGAGGTTTTTTTTCATTTTCAATAGATGAGGGGGTGTGTATGTGCGTTTTTAAAGATTAGAAGATATCCATGTCCAAACCAGATAGATGAGGGGTTGTCTGTGTAATTTTACCAAAAAATCCTTAGCAGAACTTAAGTGATACTTTTAGTATTTAAATTTGTACAGATTTTTTATTTTCTATAATAATAGTCACCGAAAACTTTCCCGGCAAGACGGGATTTGTGAACTTTACAGCTCATTAAACAGCTCATCATTTTGGACAATTATTATTAGCACTAAAAAAATTAGTCAAGCAACATAATGAAGGAATTTAACCAAATGGTTTCTAAATGGACCACACACATTTCAAGTGATCTTTGACCTAAATGGATTTGCCTACATCTCCCACCTAACGTTCATAGGCAATGGGGCGGGTGGGACGGAGTCGGATTTATGTATGGTACCTATTTCTATCTCATTCATTATCGAGATAGAGTTGGAATGAAACAAATAGGGAAGGCGTTGGAGTCATGGGTGATAATGGATTCCCATGCACTATTGCAATTTGTAGTCCATTTGTTCACTTAAGTTCGACAAGAAAACAAAAGATTGATGAGTAATGAGAGTTAAACAAATAGAAAAAAAATAAAACAAAGAAATGAAATTGTTATTAGGTATATCTGTTATTTTATTATAATTATATTTAAATAAAATAAATGAAATCTACATAGCTGTAAATATAGAAATATTAAATACTAAAATCGGAGGCGGGATGAGAAAAACAAATATCATCCTCACCCATTTTCTTTTCGGATTCGGGTAATGCCTGCTCGAGGAGGGGTGGACAGGTCAAGGGCGCGCGAGGACATGGGGATAGGACGGAGGAAATTATCATCCCTTAATATCGCCTTGTTAAGAATCAATAATGACTTACGGGCCCTCTCACAATCGAAATATATAAGAGATATATAAAACATTAGAATGAATATATAGTAGTGCCTTAAATGTATTATCCACTTAAATTTTTTTCAATAACATATCATAAAAACATCTCTTTTCTTAAGCATGAAGGCACAAAGCTCCATCGATCCTTTTTTCAAGTACACGTTATCTTTTAATAAAAATAAATAAAAAAGAAAATGAAAGATACGTTTTATTTTTTGGATCTCTTCTTTTTGTTTTCTGGCAAGTAAACCTACTTTGTTCATTCTTTAGGAGACTTTCAACCATTTCTTGGGGCTGAGATTTTTGTATAAGAAATGTATTATTGTATTTTCAAAAGCTTGAATCGGTGGAGGGGCCTCTTGCATCCCCCACAGATTTCTGGAATCAACTCCTTGGCACTATGTTGTACTATAACTTGTATCGTTGAACCTCCTATTTGAGACTAAAATGAAGAGTCGGTCATGAGTTAAATTTTGTGTTGCGGCCGCTTTAGATCTTTAAAAACAATTTGAATTTTAGGGGCTTCTTCTAATTTTTTTTTTTTTACCCTTTATAATAGTCCAGCAAAAATGCCTCATTTTTAATTTTCGCTTTAAGTAGACCTGGATAACAGGTCGTGTCAGTTCGTGTTCATGTCATGTCAATCGGGTTCGTGTCACAAACCACCCAACCCGAACCCGACCCATTTAAAATTCGTGTTTCTCTAGTCGTGTCATTTTCGTGTTTCGTGTCAGAAATGCTCAACCCTAACCCGTTAACTTCGTGTCCTGTTTCTGTCGTGTTATCGTGTCCGTTGCCCAACTTTATATAGAATTACAGATATACCATATATATATATATATATATATATATAGAGAGAGAGAGAGAGAGAGAGAGAGAGAGAGAGAGAGAGAGAGAGAGAGAGAGAGAGAGAGAGAGAGAGTTCCCTTCTTATAAGGACTACCTTATTTTAATAAAATGCGGACCTCCTTTTTCTGATTGAATTTCGATGATTCAAGCCGCTCAATGTGTTCAGAACGTGATTTTAAGGGTATTCGTGAGAAATTAGCACAAAAAAAAGACCAGGAAGGGCTTCATCCGTGCAGTTTTTGTTTATTTTTTATCTAACGGTTCAAATAACAACTGCTCAAATCAAGCCCTTTCCGGTCATTTTTTTTGCCGATTTCTAAAAGGTGCCCTTAAAATCACGTTCTGAACACATTGAGTGGCTCAGATCATCGAAATTCGATCAGAAAAGGCGAGAAATGGGAGATCCGCATATAAGGTCCTCATTTTAAGGTCCTCACCTGAAAATATATATATATATATTCATGTTAATGGGTGACACAGGTTAGTAACCGTGTTGATCATGTAAATTTCGTGTCTCGCGTGTTCAACCCGAACCCGACCCATTTAGAATTCGTGTTCTCGAGTGGTGTCATTTTCGTGTTTCGTGTCAGAAATGTTCAACCCTAACCTACTAACTTCGTGTCCGGTTAGTGTCGTATTATTGTGTTTCGTGTCCATTGCCCAGCTCTAGCTTTAAGCCCTTGATAAGTCAGGGCCGGCTATGCTAAAATGCTACGGCATCTAGAATATATTGCTCATATATATGTGAAGCTAATGACAATATTAACCTTTAAAAGTTGTGCAGTCTGTCATTTTTTAACCCTCGAAGTTATATTTTGTAAAAGTAGGTCCTAAAGTTGTGCATCGCGTGTGCGCCAACCTCTAGTACTTTAGATTGCAACGAAGCAGAAGAGTGAAGATTTTAGTTGAATAAACTTATAATCCTATTAGACGAGATTAGTACAACAGAAAAAACAAATTGGTGCAAAATAATTGTGAGGCAGTACTATGCCACAGTATCTTGGAGTCCCGTTAATTCAAAGTAAGGTTCCTAAGAGGCAATACCAAGACATTGTTGAGAAAACTTTCAAAGAAACTTGCGGGTTGGAAATCTGATACCCTGAATTTTGCTTTACTTGCTAAGCTTGGGTGGAGAATTTTGTTGGGCCCGGAGTGTGCCTATTGATTTGGTTACACAATGTCACTCTCTACGACCGTTCTAAAAACATACTTGCGAGTATGATATCGAATGTCATAAAAGACTTGAAACTCTTTCTACCACCGATTGATTTTAGGAGAGATGGTGGAAAAGTGGTCCGACAAGTGGTATCAGAGCCAAAAAGTCATGGGTTCGAGTCGCGGGAGCGTCATCGTGAGGGAGGGATTGTTGGGCCTTGAGTGCCCTCATGGATTTGGTTACACAATGTTATTCCCTGTGACCCCTCTAAAAATAGACTTGCGGATGCGATATCGAATGTTATAAAAGATTTGAAACTCTTCCTACCACCAATTAGTTTTAGGAGAGAAGGTAGAAAAGCGGTCCGACAAATTTTAACCGAAAAGACCCCTTTGTGGATTCAATTGCTTCATAAAAAATACCTTTGCAAACATCACTTCAAAGATTGGCCATCCAACAGAAAAGCTAGCTTCCTATGTTTGGAAAAGTATTCTCAAGGCTAAAGATTTAGTTTTGAAAATTTTGAAATGGAAGGTTGGTGATAGTACTGGTAATTTCGTTATGGCATGATTGGTGGTGTGACAATGCTAGTCTTGATGGACCCTAGTATTACTAAGGTTGCTGACATTGTCAAGGATCATTTTTCAATATTGACATTGTTAACTCCATTACTAGTATCATGCTCCCCAGATGGGCTGGAACAAAAGATTTCCCCTGTTTGGACTCTTTCTAGTAATGGGAACTTCTCGTCTCGGTTAAAACTGCCTATAGCTTCGTTTTGGGTAATCGCAATTTGGAGGTGAATTGGAACTGGATTCGTTTCGGGTAATCGCAATTTGGAGGTGAATTGGAACTGGATTTGGAAAACTAAAAGTTCCTGCTAAATAGAAAGGTTTTCTTTGGACTTGCATGCATGGGAAAAATTCTCCACTATTTCGATGCAGAATCTAATTGTTCAGGGCCCTCAGACGGGTGAATTGCGAGAGTGGAGAGATTGGCTTTACACCAATCAACAACATCAAACACTCCAACATAAACTCGGGGTTATTTCCGAAGCGTTTTAGCTATGGTATTCCTGGGGAAAATCTGGCTTTCGCGTAATCGAAAAGTCTTTCGGCAATATTTCTGTTAACTCTAATGATATTTATCTGAGGAGTCTTTCCTGTGAGACTTGTGTCTTGGAATTTCCCTGGAATTGGAAAGATGAAGCTTAACACAGATGGGAGCTCTCGTGGTAACCCAGGACCTGTTGCTGGATTTGGAGGTGTTTTCCGTGAAGAAAGAGGCCACTGGATTATGGGCTTCTATGGATGATTGGAAGACTGCACTAGTCTGGAACCAAAACTTTGGGGCTTGTTCAGAGGTTTGGAGCTGATTCAGAACCAGAGAATGGAGGCTATGGAGGTGGAATCAGACTCAACGGGCAGCTCTTGCCCTGATCAATGAAGAGCCACCGGAGCACCATCCTGATCACTTAGTCCTCATCCAAGAATGCAAAGCTTTGATGACAGTAACCGGATGCATGCTGAAACATACGTTCAGAGAAGGCAACAAGGTGGTGGATCGGTTGGCCAATATGGGAGTGATTCAAGACGAGAGGATGGTGTCGAATGTGATTCCGCCGGCCAACATCATCCCCTTTTGGAGACTGACATGAGAGGGGGGTCGCCTTTGAGAGCCTGTAGTTTCTTTTCAATTTCCAGTGTACCAAAAAAAAAAAAGGTATGCCACAGTCAGACGGGCTTGGGTGCTTGGTTTCCATCGGCATCAAACCACCATGTGCTCTCCAAAAGCCCACAAAGGGCCCAAATGCCAGACAGAAAATCCACAAACTCAACCCAAGCCCGAAAATAAAAGTCGGGAAACCGCCCCAATGGGAGGGGGTCAGGTGGATCGGGTAGTCCGCTGCAACAGTTCGGTTTCAATTCATCTACAACCAAAAGCACTTGACAAATACTTAAACATATTCACATGGAAAATGCTTAACACTCAGTCAAACACTTTCACAAACGCACCCGCATCCACATATTAATGCGAGTTTGTATGTAAAGTGTTTGTGGTTGTAAAAGAATTGTACTTATATTCACATGGGGATTTACACACATTACACATTCAGTGTGTGTGGGACCCACAAATAAACGTGGACAACAAAATTACAGGTACGCCATTTGGTGTACACTATCGAGCCGCTTAATATTCTTCGTATATTTAAGGGTCTCTGTGAAAAATCAGCTCATTCTAATATCAGTAAGGGTTTGATCGATTCTACAACCAATTTATTGATAGGAAACTGAGCTTTTTTTTTTCTTCACAAAAACCCTTACAAAAATATTTTAAGAATATAGAACTGCTCCAATCATTTGTGCGGGATCCTGGAGTGAGTCACGCTGATACGTAGTGTACACCAAATGATGTACCCATACTAGGGCTTGGTGTTAGTGAGTTAGTCCACAAGGAATTCAGAAGTTGTCCACAGCCCTAAACCCCAAACATCTGTGCCGAGACTCAAACCCCGATCACCCTTGTGTAAAACATCTCCAATAGCCTACGCAAAATCCTAGGCAAAATGTCTAAAAAAAAGTGGCATTTATATGCTTTAGCTAGCTATTCAACATATGGGTACCCAATAGCCTAGGCTTCCAAAACGCCATATGTACTAGAAGATTCTACCCCATCGCCCTTTCTCTCTCTCTCTCCTCTCACTCTGAACAAATCCAGAAACCTCAAATACAAAGAGAGAAGTTAAAATCTAGCCAAATTTATGCACATTCAAATCCAGTCAAAATTGAACTACACAAATTCATATCTGCAAATTCAAAAATTGAAATTCATATTTGCCAAACATAATTGAAACCCACAAATTCATACGTGTGTGTGTATATATATATATATATATATAATATAAAAATCACTAAAAATTCAATTAACCCATTGAAAAATTTGCCGGGAAGTTGAAGCAAACCCGCTAGAGAAGGACGAACAATACTCATCGGAGTCGGCCTCGATCTGTACTCGTCGGAGTTGGCCTCGATCTACACTCGTCGGAGTTGGCGCCGATCTGTTTTGAGTCGAAATCCGTTCACATCAGAGAGAGGGGGCCAGCGAGGCTTCCGTACGTCGCTGGGCGTGGAGAGGAGTTGGAACGAGGGGGGAAGTGGTGAGCTGCAAGCGAGGTTGCTGGAAACCCGGAAACATGTCTTTCGCTCGGCACTTCGACCGAGGCTATTGGAGATGCTCTTTAGGCTCTGTTTGGAACCCATGGAAAGTAAATGAAAAAAAAAGGAAAATTAAAATTTTTTCCCTTCTATTGTTTGGTTAGAAGAGAAAGAGTGAAAAAAATAAGAATATTTCAAGTATAATGAATAGTAAATTTTTCCTTCCATTTTTTTTCTTTTTTATTTTCTTTTCTATGGGTTTCAAACTGAGCCTGTGAATTTGTAGTTGTAGACTTTTTGATTTGGGTTACCCGCGCAGGATCCGACCCGTAAGTTTTTTTTTATATTTTTTATATGACCCACCAGTTGCAATAACCGAAATTTGGACGTCCAGACTGTCCAGTGGCGTTTGCACAAAACCTAATTACCAGTCTCTCTGCAAGCGACCCACAGAGAGAGAGAGAGAGAGAGAGAGAGAGAGAGATGGAGGACGAGATGATACAGAAGGCAGTGATAGCGTACCTGAAGAAGAAGGGATTCAAGCAAACGGAGCTCGCTTTTCAAGAAGAACACTCGAGAAACTCTTCTTCCAACTCCTCCCTGCAGACAGATCCCGACATTGCCAGAAACATTCTCTCCTTCTCCTCCGAGTACGTTTTTCTCTTACCTATTTATATTTATACTTACACATCTAGTACGTATTTGCGAACTAGATTATTCTAGATTTTGGATACTCCGAGGTGAAATTATTTGGAGTTCGAACTCGTGGTAATTGAATTCGCAACAGTTAGGCTATAGTAGTAAAAAAATTATGTGCTTTAGATTTTATTTATTTGTGCGCCATAGATTTTTCAATATTTCGAGGTGAAATTATTTGCAATTCGAACTCCTGTTACTTGAAATCGGTACATTTTAGGTTATAATCTTTCGTGTGCTTGTTACTTAGCTATACAACTTTTTTTTTTGGCTAACTTAGATGTCCGGCCCAGCTTATGTGCACCTGGACTATTCCGGGGGCGAATCTCACCACCCACTTACGGGATCTCAATTAAAGTCATAGCTTTGCTCTGTATGAACTGGCCCAAAAGCAGTTGATAGCACGAGAGAAGTTTTGAACCTGAGACAAACCCCTAAGTCTCAGGCCTTGACGTTTAGGCCAACCCTTGGGGTTAGCTATAAAAATTCATATGTATGTGTTGTTAGGTGAAAGTTTATCAACTTTACATTTTCTTGACACTAAGGCATGTGGGCAGAGCCGCAGAAGAGAAAAGAATTTCATCGTATTCGTTATATTCGCACTTGGAAGCCGCAGTACTTGAATTCGCTACATTTAGGTTATATATTTTCTTGTGATTGTTAGTTAGTAGTTACCTATAAAACTTCATACGCGTCTATGTTTTATTGGTAAGAAGTTTATCAACGTTGCATCATATTTATCTTTGTACTTGATTAGTGTAGATTTTAAAACGTCCGAGGTGAAATTATACAATTCGGACTCCAATTAATTGATAGTGGTACGCTTAGGTTTTAAACTTTCCTATGCTTGTTTGTTATCTAGTAAGTTCATCCGTCTGTGTTATAGTGGTTAGAAATTTATCAACTTTACGTTTTATTGGTACTCTGAAATTCTTGGGCTTGAGGGCAAAATATATATTTTTCTAGTATTTATTGCTTATCCATCTGTTTTTACACATCTGTGTATATGTACTGTGTGGCTAATATATTACTGAAAGTACTATTGTCATTCTGTTAGTAACTTAATCTGATTATATGTTCTCTCTTAAGATATTCATAAGAGTTTGGAAGTGCATGACAACAAGCATCCTATTTTCCCTGTTCATTGCTGCTTGCAATAGTTTTTTTTTTGGATTGCTCGTATCAGTGCAGTTGTATGCTCTCCATGTTTACACCTTTACGCATCCAATCCTGAATGTTCTATTTTTCTCGTCTTTCCTCTATGTGTGATGTCGAGGATTTAAATGAAATGAATTGCAACAATGTGAACAGTAATCTAAAGGGCACATACAGAATGGAACTTTGTTTCTGCCAATATACTCCTGCATGTTGCTTGCATTTCAGATGAGGTTATTACCTCTCTGTATGAAGGTTATGCCTAGCAGGAATAACCTCTTACACCCAGCCCTTAGAAAACATTGTTTTTGTTTATCTCGTCCATGTCTATCATTGATTGTTTCTTTTTTGGTGGTCATCGGTAAGCGTCCCTGTGTCTGTTATTTATTGCCTTTGTTCACTGTGAAAATACTCCTTGGCTTACAGTTTTGATTTTCGTCTTTCTACATTTACTGACATTTGAAATCAGGCAAATCCTTTTCACCTTATTTGGTTGTCAGTTTTGAGATAAAAAAATTGCATAGGTTTGCATATTTTATGTCTTTAGTCAATTTCTTAAGCATGTTAACAGACTTTTCTTGCTTTTTGAATAGAGATACACTATTTACATCCAACTAATTAAAATAAAATAAAAGTTTGATAAAAAAAAATACTAAAGACAGGAAAAAAATGATGAAACAGTCAAAAATTTTGAAGATAAGTTTTTTGGAGAGGAGAAAAGAGCAAAGCCATGTTTCTGCAACTACAAGATAATAATGCGGCGTCACAAACTGTACTTTGTATCTGACAAACATCTGACAGAAGCAGGCCCGGCCCTGAGATTTTCGAGGCCCTAGGCAGGGTTTCGAAAATGGGGCCTCTCATTTGTTAGTATAAAAATTTGTCGTTCACTATTAGGAACAAACCAACTCTGTAGCTTGGTGGCAAAGTGGTTGTACCACTTACATTGGTACCTTAGGTCACGAGTTCGAGCCAAGACAGCCGCGTTTTGAAACCGTTTTTTGGTACGGGTAACAAAAATGGCCTTCAAAATTGAAGTTGCCAAGGATCGAACTCGCGATTCCTTGGTTAAAACACGCACGCCTCTACCACCGTGCTACATCAACCTATTTGTAAAATAATTTGCATACATAATAATATTTAATACATTCAACTATTTTGGGGCCGTATTATTGGGCCCAAAACGGGAGGCCCTAGGCGGTCTCTTGGTGGGCTTATGCCCAGGGCCGGCCCTGAACAGAAGTCTTTTTCTTTGACATGAATAGCTTCTCTGAAATCAAAACAAGTTGAGGCATTTTCTGTCTTGAACATTTCTAATATGCATACATTGAACCCCTTGATGGTGAAAATTACTAAAGATCTATCATCTATCTCCTTGTTTCCGATATTTTCTTATGCATCTTTCTTGTTACTTGTGCTGACTACAAATCCCTTATCAAATGTAATGAAATTTGTGCTTTCAGATTGGAAAATGTTCCAGTGCAGTACCATGATGGATACAGCAAGCTTAGGTCATGGACTTATAGTTCATTGGATTTGTACAAGGTGACTTGTTATTGTGTTGCGTGATTTCTACACTTAATGTATTAGTCAGTGGATTGTCTACTTCTGCTGAAATTACATTAGTAAGCTTTTCATATGTCTGATAGAGTTTATCGATGCATTTAAGTAGATTTGGTATGAGTTCTCTCACTATCCCAACCCCACTCAACTTGTCATGATCACTTCATGATTTATTTATTTTTGGTAGGATACTAACTTAGATTACCTTTTTGTTTGCATTGCAATGATGCAGCATGAATTGCTTCGAGTTCTCTATCCGGTGTTTATTCATTGTTTCATGGATCTTGTGGCGAAAGGCCACATCCAAGAAGGTATGCTTAAATGTCTTTTTGTATTTTGAACTATTATGCATCTCAGGCTGTGGATTTTCAAATTGGCCCATTAATGGGACAAGTACCTTAATATTGATGTTTGTAATCTTCAGCACGGACTTTTTTCAATAGCTTCCGTGAAGACCATGAGATGATGCACTTACGGGACCTCCAAAAATTGGAAGGTGTTCTTTCTCCCTCTCATCTGGAGGTTAATTACTATCCAAGGCTGTCACGTTGCATTTATCTTTTCTGAAACAACCCTGTTTTTTATGAACGTTGTTCCCTTCTTGCAGGAAATGGAGTTTGCTCATTCTTTGAGGCAGAGCAAAGTGAATATAAAGATATGCAAGGTGATTTCTTGGGTTATATTCTGTTAACTACTCATGTACTAAATTGTGTAGTTGGTAGGTTTTCACGTGTATTATGAGTGAGCCAAACTCAGACCTTTTCAACTATGAAAAGCATTGAGGCTCATGGTGGACGTCACGAGATTGCAAATGTTTTCAGCTGCTGCAACATTTTTGTTAGTGATGTTTTATGTATCTTTTCGTTCAGTGTTGTGTGTTGCCTTGAGCCCGTTCTGAGCTGCTATGCATAAGCTTACGTTGAGGCCAGTCAAGGACATTCTAAAAATCCTTCTGTTTACCTATACATGTCAGTCATTTAGACCTTAACTTCTCCCTTCACAAGTAATATGTGGTTAGGACTATTTTACATTTGAGAGAAGATGCTATTTTTACATAATGTATGAGGTTAGGACATACTTTATCTTTTGTTTATTTTAGAGGAACGGGATTTGGTTTTCTGGTGGCTGTTAGAAACATCTTAGAACAGTTGCATTTATTAATTTGGCAACTCTGAAATATTTGGAGTTTAAACCATATAATGAATCATTAGGAAATGTTAACTCTTCTGAAGTGCTGTATCTGTCAGGCCGTTGGACGACCTAAGCTTAAGACTCTATAGTTGGTGCCATTTGGAAGGAAGATTGAGATTTGGGTTTTTGAAAGGTTGATGCTTTGTGTTCTTGTTGTTGTTTCACCAAGTTTCCCATGAGCTTAAGTTTTTCAGAAGTGGGTCTAGCAATCAATACAAGCTACCAAGATGATGCTGTTATGCTTGTCTATAACAAGAAAATTAAAATGCCTATCAACCTATACAATACCTCCCTCACGAGCAAATTAGCAATCCCCTCGTGCACATAGGGATGCAACATCTATACATAGAGCGAGAGAAAATGCCAAGGGAAGAACTAGAATACAAACTGGGAACAAATGTAAACAAAGAGGCTTGAACATAAGACCTCATAGGAGAGTCACTTCTGTGTTAACTTATGAACATACATTGGGGTATGGCTTCCAAATCTGTTGTCTAATTTACTTCCGATGCTTGTTTTCTTTTCGTTTTGTCCGTTGAGTTCCATTGTTGGTTAAGGCAGATGTGGCTATACAACATCAAACCAAATCAATAAGTGTGCAATAGATTGGCTAAAAACTAATCCATTTTCTTACATTTTTCTCAGTACTCGTATGAGCTTCTGTTGCAATATTTACACAAGACGCAATCCATTATGATGCTTGGGGTTATTAATGAGCATATTAACTTTCAAGGTACAGCTCCTGCTCTCTGAGTGGAATTTGTCACTCAGGACTATATTTTTCGGAAAAATCTTGGTGTTTAAGTTTCATTAATATTCAGTTCAGTTTTTGATATTATAAGGGGAAGGTATTCACGCTCCACTTTTGGACTCACGCTTACTTTTAAAGAGGCTGAAGACTAAAAGCGGATTGTTGGATGTTTGAACTCAAGTGTTAGTTCCTTTAGTGCAAGCAGACCGATTGATCTAATGATATCTGTTCACAGTTTCTCCAGGACAGCCTTGCTCAATTTCCGATGATGCTGAAGTTGTCACGCTTGTTGGGAGTGGCCAGGATGCAGCTAATATGATAAATCAGAAAGAAATACATTGGGGAGTAAGTTCTCGAAGTAGATCATTATATTCGTGCAAAGTTTTCTTTACCCAATATTGCAAGGCATTATTATTTGGGTTGCTACATACAATTTGGATGTATTTACTTGCTTTCAAATACATAATTCACACTGAGTTTTTCTTTTATGTGGTAACAAGCATTGCCTACATTGTTGTAGATTCAGGTCATTGGTTTTGCTGTATTTCTAGATTTTTTTGCGAGTAGGGGAGGCCAGAACTGTTATCTTCATATATGAATTCATATGTACATATGGATGAAGAAAGAATAGAGGCATAAATTTGAAACATATGGAGTTATGGACACTTTGACTCCATTTTGTTTAAAACAGAGTAAAGTGGAAAGAGAGGCAAGTCAATGGCTGATTCTCTATCATTTTGCAGAAACCATGATTCTTGCTTAGGACTTTGGTAATTCTGAATGCAAAACTTTGTGGTTAATTCATGCATCAGAATATTCTTATCCTTGGCTTTGCCAGTTACTAGATGCATAATAGTCTCTCTTTTTTTGGTAAAGTACCAAAAACATAAAGGGAAGCATCTTATTAGCTATGAAGACTTGCGAAGACTTTGGGAATGTCAATACTTCTTTAAAGGACAGAAAGTCGTCGGCAGACTCGGCACAACTGGAATTAAGCAACAGATGAGGTGAAAGTTAACCAACTGGGCTAGCCCAGTTGGCCAGATTTCTTGTTACTCACTTGGAGGTCAAGGATTTGAGTCTTTCCGGGGGCAACATCCCCCTATGAATGCCAAGGCTTGCTAATTTACTGAAGAAACAAGAAAGAGACAGAAGTTGGTATATTCATTGTTAGCCACAAGTTAGAAAGATAAAAGCCATCCAGTAGTCGATAAATACTTGGTGTTACAATCCTTTTGTTGTTTGTGTGTTTGTTTGTGTGTGATGATTTGGTAATTAATAAACAATGGTTCCTACTTGTAGTACTTAATCTCATGTTCGTAATCGGATTCATGCCATAAAGATCTAATGGGGTCTATTACTTGTTGGGCTTTTATAACTTAACTGTTTTGAAATTGATTTGGTAGTTTTGTTTTGGATAAGTTTTGCATATGAAATTCACATCTTTAGATAGGTTCGTAACCAATATTCTGTAGCATAATAGTCCCTTTTTTTTTAGACGTTGTAATCGGTTTGCGCTCGGTGAATGAAGATTTCCTTACTGTTGCCCTATGTGATCTCCCTTTATAAATTGAAGTGTGCACGTTCTGGAGAAACTTGAATCAATTAGTTTCCCATGTTCTAGTTTTGTTGAACCATTCTAATTTTTTAACAGTGGCTTACTGCTGCCCTATGTGACCTCCCTTTTAAAACTGAAGTGTGCACGTTCTCGAGAAACTTGAACCTATTAGTTTCCCATGTTCTAGTTTTGTTGAACCATTCTAATTTTTAACAGTTGCTTGAAGACTCTTTAGAAGAAAGGCTGGAGAAGGCGGGAAGCTCGCTTTCAGATTTAGAGAAGGGAGAAGGAGAAACAAAAGAAGGAGATTTGGATGAGAGCAAGGTAGGAAATATGCTGTTCTGCCTACGATATGGCGATCACTTATTGGTTTTTCATCTGCGTGCCATATAATTAATCCTTGGTTGTTGATATTTAACCGGATTTTTTAATCTTGTTTAGTTTGTCGACTTTTTTTGTTTGTTTGTTAACAATGACATATTCATCTAATCCATTTTTTTAATTTAGTTTTTGGATATGTGCCTCTTGGTATAAACTTATTATTGTGAATTTTCAGAAAAGAGCAGTGGAGGGAGGGAAGCAAGGTGCTTCTCACAAAAAGTTGAAAAAGGACAAGGTGGTTGGTTCAACAGGGAAAGCTGTTCGTACAGAGGTTAATACTGTGTCGGCAGCACCACGTGTGAAAGCGGAACTTACCTTGCCAGTAATGTATGTTCAGAATCAACAATTCAGATTTCCTGTTTTATTTGTTTATTTCAACTACTTATGTACTTATTTATAGAAGGCAACAGCATTTGGTGCATCATCTTATGGTCAGCTCATTTGATATATCTATAGAAGGCAACAGCTGTCGCCATATGACGTTTTTTTCCCTACAACATTGACCACAGGGATCATAATTAGGAATACCCTTAGCTGAAGCGTTTTGTTGCATGCTTTACATTACTGTTTTTTGCTTATCGTCTCAGGCCAATAGAGGTAGAACATTCTATTCTTGAAGATCTGCGAAATCGTGTACAGTTAAGCAGTGTGGCTCTTCCCTCAGTCAGCTTCTATACGTTTGTTAATACTCATAATGGGTAAGCATTTTGCTCAGGCTAGTTTTCATGTCTGGCTGCGTATTTGCAAATTGTTGTATGTGGTTTATTACTGATTTTTGTGCCTAATTTTCTAGCTTAAACTGTTCAACAATATCCTGTGATGGATCATTAGTTGCTGGTGGATTCTCAGACTCATCTCTGAAGGTATCATAATTCTGTGACAAATTTTGTTTTTTGTTTTGTTAATTGCTCTTCGTTCTTTGCTAATATCCAAGCTGTTTTTCTGCAGGTTTGGGACATGGCTAAACTTGGGCAACAAACTTCTGGTTGTAAGTGTCTTTGGATAACTTTTGTTATTGTTGCCATGATGTGGTACTTTATCATTTGGTGACATGCTACTACACACACACACACACACACACACACACACACACACATATATATATATATATATATATTTTGGG
The DNA here is from genome assembly GCF_030253575.1 of Rhododendron vialii. Lineage (NCBI taxonomy): Eukaryota > Viridiplantae > Streptophyta > Magnoliopsida > Ericales > Ericaceae > Rhododendron > Rhododendron vialii. The sequence goes on from NC_080558.1 coordinate 42,178,929, forward strand.
TTATGGAACATTCATAGATACTCATTCCTTCTTTATATTGTGGAACTGGTGTTACACAGTACACACACACACGTGGGTGGGGAAGGAAAATATTTTAGAGTAAAGGTAACTACTACTAGTAACTTGAAAATTTTATTGCAGAGCAATTTCATAGTTTGAATTTAGGCTTTCTTTTGTCAATAAAAAATATGCAGAAAGTGACGATACAAAAACTTAATTAAAGTTACTATGAAATGTGAGTTCCACGTATGCACAATTTAGAATTGAAATCTTAGTCTATGGTGCTTTATGTGTACAACTTAAATGAATGATAATTTCATGTGCTATCATTTCGATTAAAAAAAATAAAAATTGACACAGTGTGGTGGTGGATAAAAATGAGAAGTTGTAGAGATAATAAGGGGAGCGTAAAGCTGTTATTGAGATATGATATAAGATTTAAACTGACATTTCCTTAAAAATAATGGAATAATGTATGTTACAGTTGAAAAGGTTTCCTTGTTTGTATATGATGAATGAGGTACAATAATTGTTGTACAATTATTTTCTGGTACGCACTGTATTGGTACACTTTTCAAGTGAACTGAACTAATATCAATCATGGAGTGGATGTGAATGTGAATGTCTAAACTTTAACTACCCTTGTGGCTTGATATTTCAAAAATATTCAAGTATCGAAGGGCCAAGGTACATATAGGTGCCACTTAGGAAAGTGACAAAAGTTTATGGCTATATATTAGATGAGGTGAGAGAACTTGTCAATAGTAGATTAAGCCAAAGTGAATACATGAGCCAAGCTTGGAATAACTACCAACTATGCTTATTACTTACTATAGAGTTCCTGTGATAAAAAAAAGTATCAAGTTTCTTGCTTAAAAATCTAGGCACTGGTCATGGCCATACCTCTGTTATAATCTGATTCTCGACTTTTGAAACTTCAAAGAACCTTATCTCTCGCAATAACTCAGGTTAAAAGTTACCTTTTGGTCTTTTACACTTGCGTATCGGAAAATCGTACCCACCTTTACTCTCTCTCTCTCTCTCTCTGCCTTTTTTGTTTTTTTTGATAAGTAAATAAGCATATTAAAAAAGGCTATAAGGGAATGCCACCCGATTACAAAAAAAGGCCACAAGACAAAAAGGCCCTATACACTACCATGAGAATGGAAAAGCTCAAACCAATCTAGAAATTGGTCAAGAGAAGGAGAGCATTCTTTCTTGTCCCAACTATACAAACTATTCTCTCTTGTCCCAGGTTTTTTTTTGGTTTTTTGGATTCCCTTTATCTGTAAGTAGAATGGCCATTTTTGTGCTTAACTTTTCTTTGGCTTTCATCTTTTCTTTTCGATCTCTTTCTCTGTACCTGGGTGGCATGCCAACGCTTTTTACTTATATATTATTACTACTTAAAAAGGGTGAATAGCATTTGTGTTTCTGTGTGTGTGTAGACTCTTAGTGGATCTCAAAAGCTTGCAGTTTGGTTCTTTAAGCCCTCTTGAGAGAATCAGTGAAGAATGAACATATAAGAGAAAGGAGAAATTCTGTTATTGTTTTCAAGCTGTACAAGTATGATTCATTACCGTAGGATGGGCCAAATGAAATTTAAGACGTCTTACTAGAATTTCTGTTGCTTAACTTTTAGAGCTGATCTGGATCAGACCTTCTGTTACGTCAGTGTTCTGTGAGTATGCATTGAGATTGATACAAAATCATCTCTCTATAAGTTTATTTGGAAGATTTGCAACTTAAATATGGCTGGCAGCTTGATTTTGGACTGGCAAGAGGAAAGTTTTTAAGTATTGCTAAGGTGATTGTAATTCCTCATTACTTGTTCACTAATTAAAGAAACTGGACGAGTTGGAACTTCTTGATATTTTTATGTTCTTTTGGAGCATATGTTTCTTAGTATCCATAGCTACCTTTCTACTGGTTTTTAAGATGTGAAACTGACTTGCTCATATGTAACTTTCGTTGTTATCGCATTGGACTGTTGTGGAAATAAAAGAAGAAATGGAAGTTCTTTCTTTCTTTCTTATTTTGGTAGGATTTTGTTTGTCAGCTATTTCGCAGGGTGAGAATGATTCAGCTCCTGGTGATCACTTGGTTGGGGAAAAGGGCGGTAAAAGACCTTATACTTTATTCCGGGGTCACTCTGGACCTGTTTACTCAGCCAGTTTCAGTCCTATTGGGGATTTCCTTCTATCCTCCTCCTCAGATTCAACGAGTATGTTTTGCGTTATTTGTCATGCTTCACCTATTTGGTGTGTCCGTATTTCATCTTAAATCAGTCATACTTGTGAAACTACTGCTTTAAAAGACAACAATGCGCTGTTGCAGTTCGATTGTGGAGCTCAAAATTGAATGCAAATCTCGTATGCTACAAGGGTCATAATTACCCTGTATGGGATGTTCAGGTAGAGAATCTGGGATATCTATTATTTCTTATTGATATTGTACATGCCTCATCTAGCAAGGAAGAGGAGGTGTACAACCGCCACTTTTACTGGGCAGAAATGCCAATCAACTTTTGCTTGTATACCTGTTTTCTGATTTTCTTTTGTCCGTAATTTTTCTTCCTTTTTTCAGCATTTGTACTAGAGGTTATTTGATAACCCAAATTCAGCACTTAAAACTGAATGAATTAGGTATTAAGTGATTAAGTAGGTTTGATAACAATATTTTACATTGCTTAAAAGAATAAGTGCCTCCTAAAATGTAGGCTAAAAAGTTGATAAAAATTAAGTAGTTTTGAGCTACTTAATTCTGTCTGAATTCATTAGTGCTTATATTCAACTCTTTCCTAGTTTCCTCTTTCACCACTCCACCACCACTATGGCCGCCACTACCACCACTACTTCGCCACAACCACCCCCACTGCCTCCACTATCACCACCATCCCATCGCCCCACAACCCCCCCACCCCCCAACACCATCACCATCACCATCACCACTCCAACCACCACGCCACTACCGCTCCACCACCACCACCACCATTCCACTCCACCACTACCATGAATAAATTTAAATGGTGACCATTAGTAAAATTAAAAGAGAATCACTATGACCAGTGGAACTAAAATTAATTTATTATTTTTTAATTCAGTGCTTAATATGTTTATCAAACAGTTTTTCACCTTAAAAGTACTTAATTGTTCAGCTTTCAGTTATCAAACAGCAGCCTAGTTGACCGCGGAATTCGTAGCACTTATTATGTTTTTATTCAAGAAGTCTTAATTTTTGTTTCTACTTCTTGATGACAGATGCCAGTTTTTCTTCATTGCACTATTTATTAGTTCTTAGTCTTTATCCTGAATCCGAGGAACCGTTCCATTGTGTGCACAAGCAACCTGAAACTAGTTGCCCAACCTATCTGATATTTTTCCTAATAAATGGACGTTATGCTAACAAATGAGAACATGTGGCACCTCACAACTGTGTTTGCCAAGTATGTGAATGACAGAAACCATGAGCAAAGTCCTACTGGGCAAAAGATGTTACTAGTTTATGTTGACGACTTGAAGTTCTCCTAGGTATAACATATGCTTTGTATGACATTTTTCATTTTTCTGAAAAATGTCAAGAAGAGACTTTAAAGAATGGTTTTGTACTTCTTCACCTTAAGTTCTTCGGAAACACAGATCTTCCTATTCTGCAAATACGTCCATTTTGCATATGGCCTGCAGCTTTACCTTTGGGTCAAAAGACTCAAACCTAAACCTCAGTCAAATACTCGTTGTAACAAAACAAAGGCCGTTCTCCCAACAAAGTCAAAGCAAAGAAGTCTACAAAGCTTGCTCACTATCCAATGGCCACTTCTGGTTAAGAGTAGCTAGCTTTTATGTTACAGAAGAAAATTAAGAGATTTAGAACATTTAAGTATCCAAGTAGACTTGAAGAATACACAATATACTTCTTGTTCTATACTTTCCCTTATTTACGTTTTAGTTATACACATGCTTTGCGTGTGGTCAATGCAGTTTAGTCCTGCGGGACATTATTTTGCCAGTGCTTCACACGATCGAACAGCAAGAATTTGGTCCATGGACAGAATACAGCCTTTAAGGATAATGGCAGGACACTTATCTGACGTGGATGTGAGTAGTCTCTCTCTCTCACAGTTGTCTACTTATAATTATCATTTGTTGTGGTCTAAATCCCAGTTGTAAATCATATGAAATGATGTTGAGCACCTTTTGGCATAACCTATAAGTGTCGTAGCTCACGAAGTCTGAGGTCATGTAAATCAAGCCATGCAATTAACGTTTGGCCTTCTTATGAATAACAGTCAAATTACCAACTAAAGAGAACGGAAGGTTTGGAATTTCCGTTTTTCCATTTTTCCTTTTTGTCCCTTTCAGTATTTTCCTTGGTAAAACCTGATGTGATTTGGCTGCAAAACTCGACGGTAACTTATATGGCAACCAAAAAAGGAAGAACGAAGAGGCAGACATCTATGTCATGCTGGAGTGTGCATTTTAAGGGTTCACCTATTTGCGGCCAAAGTTTTTTTGTGATTCCTCATTATCGATGTAGCATTTAAATTTGGTCTTCAGGTCAGACCATCGGGGCATGCAAGGAGTTCTGTTTTCAGTGTCTTTTCATTCTGGTTTCACTTGCTACTGAGTCAACCTGACCAATAAGAAATTTGTTTGTATGAACACTAGGATATCAGACATCGCAGAGGTAGATTCCTTGAAGTTGATTAGATGATTTTCTTTTTCTAGAACTTAATTTACTATCTCTTCCCTCTTCTTTTGTGGCTCTTACATTGTCTGTTTTCCTCCCATCTACTGGATACAAGTCCCGGTCTCCATTTATAAGGAAGAAATAAACTTGGTTTCTCTACCTGGTTTTTATCTTTTTTCCAACTTTCATACTTGCGTCCTTTATAGTTGCATTTTTTCATATCTCGCTATAAGGTATGACCTGTCTCAACATACGTTGCTTCTAGTTTTCCTTGCATTGTGTCCCTGAGTCACTGAGTGCCTTTATTGCAGAATTTTAATTTGATTAGTTGCGTTCAGTGCTCTTAAGACTTCCCCTGATATAGTTGCATTCATGTGTGAACTTTCTTTTCAGTTCCTCTTGCTAAATTTTCAGGCGCTATGCCAAATTTAACCATAAAGAGATGATTTACAATTTGCCATTTCATTTACAGTGTGTACAGTGGCATGAAAACTGCAATTACATTGCGACGGGATCTAGTGACAAAACAGTTCGATTGTGGGATGTACAGAGTGGGGAGTGTGTTAGAATTTTCATTGGTCACAGAAGCATGGTTTTGTCTTTGGCAATGTCACCTGACGGCCGATACATGGCTTCTGGAGATGAAGATGGCACAATTATGATGTGGGACCTCTCAAGTGGTCGTTGTGTCACGCCTCTGGTGGGCCACAGCTCATGTGTATGGACACTTGATTTCAGGTTGCAATCTTGTTCTCTGAATGGCTTGAAGATAAATTTAATCTGTCAAATTTCTTCTGATTATCATTTGGTTTGCCGCAGTTGTGAAGGTTCACTTCTTGCATCTGGGTCGGCTGATTGCACTGTAAAACTGTGGGACGTGACAGCAAGCACAAAAGCGCCGAAAATAGAAGAGAAGTAAGTTTTTGCCAGAATGAGAAATTGGCTCTCTTTGCTGTCCTCTTTTCGTTACTTCTTTTAGAAGTATGTGGAGATCTTATATTCTATGTTCTGTATCAGCAAAACTGGAAGTACAAACAGACTCAGGTCATTGAAGACTCTCCCTACCAAGTCTACTCCAGTCTACTCATTGCAGGTAAAATACTTGACATCTTAAATCTCTGAGACCTGTTTGGGTGCTGTTTTCACGATCAGTTTTCCAGAACATAAACACAGCTCATGCTCATGTAGTCATACTGCATTTTTGACGTAATCTGGACTGGTCTACTTAAGCGAACACTCCACAATGCTTAAATGCTTGATCGTTGTTTCTTTTTCCCCTTGCATCCACTTGATTCATGTTTTGGCAACAGTTTTCTCGTAGGAATCTACTCTTTGCTGCTGGGGTTCTTTCGAAAAACGTATAAAAAGCTGGCATGATCAAATTCGAAGATCAGAAATTGATTTGCACTGGCGGCTGCAGAATCTCGGTGTACCATGATCATTCAATTACTGCCCTCTTTGGAATATATTAACTATGGTAAAAAAAAACGTGTTTTGTAGCATTTGATTAATTGTTATACTCTTCCTTTCCCCAACATCCTTTACACTAATATAATTAGGAGCATCATTTATTTAGAACTTCTTCCCTGGTGGAGTACAGAAGTTTTTAATGCTTGTTTTGCCTTATCTTTTTGATAAGCTACTTCTTGTTTTTCTTCTCCCTCACTCTCTCCTTTTCTTCTTTACTTGAATCATGCAACTTTCTTCCTCAACCGATCGTAAACCAAGTAGAATTGTTGAATGATCGTAGTTTCCATAATTTGGAACTGTCTTCAAATTGCATGAATATCTTGGAATGTCTATTTCCGCTAGGATTGCTATGAAGAATTATTCATTTTGCTCTCTACGTTGGTTGTGTTTATGCCTAGGGCTTGTGAAGGATATTTATCGATGTAGGCTGTGTTTGAATAGAGGATTCTTGAAGGAATTTATCAAGAGAAAGCAAATATAGTAGTAGAGAGAATAAATTTATGTCTTCGCTTCACTACTAAACTACTATTCGATTAATGGTGGTTTTTCATTGTCTTTTCTATTTTTTTGTTTTTTTTTGTTTTTTCTCCTCCCTTTTGTGAAGTGTTTCTCTTCTTATGAGTTTTTTCATCGTTCACTGATTGTGTTCCTTGAGTAGAGCCAAAGTATCGAGCTCGACCTCAGCCCGTTTAGCATCGAGATGTTCAAATTCGGTTGGTTTATTAAATTAGCCTCTATATACAAGCTGGGCTTTTATAGACAAGCTGACTTACAATTAACTCGAGCCCGACTCATTTAGTAACGAGCCAAGCATTAAGCATATCATGAACAGCTCAGTGAATCGGTTGTAGCCCAGACAACATGTGCCAATATAGCATGGGGCTTGCGTCAAGGTGGTTCGGGTTCTAACCTGTGATGAAAATTCTCTTGCAATCCCCGATGGGTGTTTTTCGATCAAATTTATGATGGTAAAAAAATGGCTGTTATTAAAATTTGTAGGAATCCAACATCGTTTATACATCTGTCGTCTTAAAACAAAATATTTTTCCTGAACGTCTGTTCAAATGATTTACTTTTTTTTTGTTGTTGTTACGATCAACATATTCGGGCTAGCTTTCACACACCTTGATTGATTCTCTAGTCCAGTCAAAGAACATGCCATCTATGCATGAACTAAGAAACTCAATTTCTTGCAGCATGATCCTGAGAATTGAGCCATAATCAATTATGTGAGAAACAAACCTACCAACCAATCGAATTAAAAGAAATTAATTTCTTGCGTTTGACCCTAAGAATACCCTAAGAATCGAACCCTGGTCAATTATGTGAAACAAACCCACCAACCAATTGGACTAATTATTTCTACTTACTTTTTCCGTTGCTTTCAATGCTTCAGAACAGGATGGGATCCTTCAGAACTATCAAACCATTGCTTGGATCTCGATAAAAAACGAAATAATATATCACTGCTTGGATCTTTGACAAGCAGTTTTTTCCAAGTAAAAGGAGGCCTTTTTAGCATGATGCTTATTTGCTTTACACAAGAATCATACAATAGAGCAGCGCTACAGTTCCCGACGGGGGAATCCCGACCGGATTCCCGACGGCCTACCGGGTCCACTCCGGCCACCGGACGGCTAATCTGAGCCGTCTAAAAATTCTAAAAAAAAAACACCGAGTGGGCCTGCGCGGGAATCAACGGCATCCGATGTGTATAGGTGGCCGATCCAAGCACTCCATTTTTGTGTGTATAACACTCCATAGAATTTTTGGACGGCTCAGATCAGCCGTTCGGTGGCCGGAGTGGGCCCGGCGGGAATTCGGTCGGGATTTCCCGTCGGGAACCTCAGACTTTTCGCATACAATACGAGTGCCGCGCGCGCAGAGAGAGAGAGAGAGAGAGAGAGAGAGAGAGAGAGAGAGAGTCATTGATCTTAGGCCACGCTCACCACAGGCCATCATTCAGTTGGTTTGATGACAGAAATCAGGGGCATCAGTTGAGGCAAGACTTATCATGGACGGACACAGACACGGAAGGGAAATTTTAAAAAAATGAACACGAGCACGGCGGGAGACATGCCACATGTATATTTATTTATATTTTTTTTCAAGTTTAAATGACAAAATATGGACAAAACGAAAAATTCATAGTTCCAATAACATTCAAACAAAACAAGACATTCATAAGTTCATTACAACCCTATTGAAAAATTATAGTTTCACCCTTGAATTTAAAAAAAATTACAGTTTAGCCCCCAATTTTTAAAAAAAAACACAGTTTGACCCCCAATTTTTTTTAAAAAAATACACTTTGACCCCCACTGTGTACCTCTCACAAATTTAAATTAAATTATGAGATACGTGTTCCGTCGTATCCGACACTGCAATATGTTGACCTCTAGAGGTGTCGGTGCTTCATAGGGCAAGACCAATGAAACTACTTTCAAATTGCAAGCTTTTTCATCACAAAAGCTTCAATATTAATCCTGCATAAAACAACGTATTGTATTCGGAAAGAGAAAAACAAATCAAACAGCAAGGAGAGAGCCATCCTCTAAAATCTACTAATGTGCGGCATATTACCAAATCAAAGATAGCACAACCGAATCTAATCATCGGCCTTGGCCCTGGCCTCCTCTTCATTCATCTTCTTCTGCCACCTTCTCTTCCTGTAATCTGCCAACATCTGAGGCATCTTCTGCATTAACTCAGCAGTACGGGCCCGCTTTTCTGCCGATATCTTATCATGTTTATGCCCCTTCCTCTTAGTTCTCATCTCTTTCCGTGCTGGATCATAAGGCCAGTCTTGATCGGCAAGAAGGACTTCTTTGCGGATACGAGCTCTGTGGCGGGCACTGATGCTCAGTGGCTTCCATGCCCCAAGCTCCCAATAACCCCAAACGCCCTTAGCAAACTCATCCTTGTACTTTGCCAACTTTGCTTGCCAAGGATACTGGTACTCCCCAACAGCTTTTGATATAGACTTTACTGCTTTTCCAGCCATTATCTGCCACAATATACCGGAAGAGGTAATTCAGAAACTGTTTAAAGTCCTACTGAGGAAGACAAGTTATTTTACTTTAATGAACATGGAACTAAATGCCACGCCATATCCTTAAAAAGCCACTAAAAGAGATGGGACCATTCAGGGAGTATAATTCGATGAAGAAAACTTTTAACGAGTTCATATTCACATCCTTTGCTCAAGGCGCAGCATTTCAGCCACACTAGCAACCTAAATTACCTGACTCTTCAAGTTTTGTCAAGTAACATGTCTTTGACAGGCGATACCAGGATATGAATACGAATTCCTTGTCTCTGACTTGTATAAGTGAACATCTACCCAATATCTACATCAATTCCCAAATGTCACTATGCAAATTATTTCATTCTCATATCCCTTGTGGGGATACATGACAGTTTAGGTTCAATACCCCAATATGAGAGATTAGAGTTCAGGTGTATCCCAACAATTATCTACTACAAATATCCTCTTTTAAAAGTAAATGAAGTATTTAAGAATCAAGAAGTCTAATCCTTTCTTCTTGTCCTTGACTCCTAGTACATGAGCATCAAATGAATCTAACACGCGGACCTCAGATCAGATGCCCATAACCGAGTCCATGTAGAATAGCCAAACCAAACCGAGCCTTGTGTCCCAATCAATTGGGGTCGGCTACATAAATCCTTTTTTGTCCATTGAGCTTTGTCCAGGGCTACCTGTACACTTAGGTTCAGTAACCCCAAATCTTTCCGTGTCACGGCATCCAAAGTCAGTTTAGGTCTTCCTCTTTCCCAAGCCCTACTATCCACTATTATCATGTCACTCTAAATACTAAGCCAACGCACCAACCAGTGTTACATCAATGCCAACGAAAAATACAAGCAACAAATAAATTTGAACACAAATTCTACAAGTTTTGGCTCATATACCTTGATTTAAATTTGAAGGTAGAACATACATTTCCTAGACTCCAATAACAAAACTACATTGATAAACAGGGACTGGGAGAAGGGATAAGCAAAGTCAAGCTAAGCATACATTACCTACCAGGCAGATATAAGGAAACGAATGAAACTAAACAAGTCTTGACCCCATATGAGACTTCCTAAACAAGTCACAAAGAATGAAAGAAATGTCTTTTATAATTGATTAAGATAAAATGGCAGTACTTACCAAAAAGAGAAAGAAGATAAAATGGCAGTACTTACCAAAAAAAGAAAGAAGATAAAATGGCAGTACTTACCAAAAAAAGAAAGAAGATAAAATGGCAGTAGCCTTTCAGGGTAAAAATATGATACTCCTACATATCAACAAATTAACTTTCAAGAATGATTAGTGCCCTTAACAGTTGACAACATTTTCACAAAAACAATTAGATGCTTCAACTAGCAGTCTCACATTCAGGCCAATATAAAACCAAAAGAGAAACAAACACCACTTTATTTGCTGGAGCAAGAGATCAAGTCACTAACGGGTACATACTGTGGGGTCAGGGGCAAAATGGAGTGAGACGGTTCACTTGTTAGCAAGGAACACAAGCATACTCCCAATAATAACTCACATCACATTTAGCATCAGTGCACTGCTCAGTAGGAGTGGACACTACTGCCCAGATGAGCACAAAATTTGTGAAAGCCCTTTACACCCATGATGATATTCAAGGTCCAGGATACCACATTCGCACAGGACAGGAAATGAAATCATCACACCAACCCTGCCCTTGCTCCACACAGCACAACATGGAAAAAAACTAAAGGAATGACTACAACAATAACAAGCACATAAGAAAGCAATATATCTATAGAAAATGTGACAGCTACTACTTTCCCAAACCAAAAAATTTGTTGAAATACAGACTTAACATGACAAAATTCAGTAGTGTTGGGCTGTTGGCTACCCAGTATTAGGAATAACAAAAGGTGGGAAACATTCCAAGATATCCAACGCAAAACCATGCTTCTGTGACCAATGAAAATTCTAACACACTCCCCACTCTGTACATCCCACAATCGAACTGTTTTGTCACTAGATCCCGTCGCAATGTAATTGCAGTTTTCATGCCACTGTACACACTGTAATGAAATGGCAAATTGTAAATCATCTCTTTATGGTTAAATTTGGCCTAGTGCCTGAAAATTTAGCAAGAGAAACTGAAAAGAAAGCTCACACATGAATGCAACTATATCAGGGGAAGTCTTAAGAGCACTGAATGCAACTAATCAAATTAAAATTCTGCAATAAAGGCACTCAGTGACTTGGACACAATGCAAGGAAAACTAGAAGCAATGTATGTTGAGACAGGTCATACTGTTATAGCGAGATATGAAAAAATGCAACTATAAAGGATGCAAGTATGAAAGTTGGAAAAAAGATAAAAACCAGGTAGAGAAACCAAGTTTATTTCTTCCTTATAAATGGAGACCGGGACTTATATCCAGTAGATGGGAGGAAAACAGACAATGTAAGAGCCACAAAAGAAGAGGGAAGAGATAATAAATTAAGTTCTAGAAAAAGAAAATCATCTAATCAACTTCAAGGATTCTACCTCTGCGATGTCTGATATCCTAGTGTTCATACAAACAAATTTCTTATTGGTCAGGTTGACTCAGTAGCAAGTGAAACCAGAATGAAAAGACACTTAAAACAGAAGTCCTTGCATGCCCCGATGGTCTGACCTGAAGACCAAATTTAAATGCTACATCGATAATGAGGAATCATAAAAAAAACTTTGGCCGCAAATAGGTGAACCCTTAAAATGCACACTCCAGCATGACATAGATGTCTGCCTCTTCATTCTTCCTTTTTTGGTTGCCATATAAGTTACCGTCGAGTTTTGCAGCCACATCACATCAGGTTTTACCAAGGAAAATACTGAAAGGGACAAAAAGGAAAAATGGAAAAACAGAAATTCCAAACCTTCCGTTCTCTTTAGTTGGTAATTTAACTGTTATTCATAAGAAGGCCAAACGTTAATTGCATGGCTTGATTTACATGACCTCAGACTTTGTGAGCTACGACACTTATAGGTTATGCCAAAAGGTGCTCAACATCATTTCATATGATTTACAACTGGGATTTAGACCACAACAAATGATAATTATAAGTAGACAACTGTGAGAGAAAGAGACTACTCACATCCATGTCAGATAAGTGTCATCGATTTGCCCTGGAGGCCCAAAGGAGGAATGACTACTGCATCTCTCTGGGTGATGGGCCTAACGGACCAAATTTAAGGCCCTAGTGAAAACAGGCCGGTCCTTAATAAGCCCCCAACCGAAAATAAAACAAGCCCGCTAAGTCATATAATTCGAGTGCCCTTGCGTGTGGGTGAGTGAGCGAGAATGTGTCATTGAAAAACATTCCAAACAACTAAAATGTGTCATTGAAAAACATTCCAAACAACTAAAATTAAGGAGAGCGATGATTGAGAACGCGAGCGCATAGCGTTGATTAAGAGTGGGTGCAAAGAATATTTTAGAAGATTATGTATATGGCTAAACTTTATCATATTGAAACTTTCTTTTTTGGCAAAATAAATGTACCATGTTAAATGAAAGTGTCTGGATATTCGTGTTTCAAATAGTATTGTACCATGTTAAATGAGAGAGAGACCAGCAAGCAACGACGACGGGCAAGTTCGGCGGCAGCGACAATCATTGGCGATGATCGGAGACAGAGAGGCGACGGGCGACCACGATGGCTTTCTCCTTTGGACGACTGGTAACAAGTTTATTTAGGGCAAAAGAGACTGGATATAAACTTAATAAAAATTACACTGAAGACCTTTTATTATCTCAACACAACATTAAGGCCCTATCTGCCTAGCTCCGCCTAACAAGCCGCCTATTGATCAATAACTGTTGTCCTCTAATTTATTAAGGACTGTAACCTTTTTTGTTCTTCCTATTTTCCTGAAAATATTTGATACAAGAACAAACAATTAGGATGAGAATGACAAAAGCTCTGAAGCCTCAACCACTCTCCTCTCCTGCCTTTGCTTCCTCAAAACTCAGGGGTCCTAATTTACACTTGTAACATAAGGTGGTGAACAACCATATAGTTTCCATAAACAAGATTATGAATTTGAAGTGCAATAATTCATGATATGAATGAGATTGATAATGTGTAAAGTAATAGCAGATGCTATTGACGTTTTCTAAAAGGTTTAGACGGAGATATCACATTAAAAATAGAAAGTTATTAGGAAACAGAACAATGTAAGTAAATCGACTTCAAACAAACCCCACAGTATTGGGCAAACACTGGGATGAAGGTAAACTGATTTACCTATAAAGGTTGTTCAATTGTTGCCTTAGACAATTCCTTCGACTGCCGATCGTAACCCTAGATATTTAGTACGGGTGGTCAGTGAAGGGGCCAACAGCTTGGAAGACGAGGAGGAACACAAGGGAGAACCGGTGAGAAATCAAACCTGAAGAGAGAGCGAGAGAGAGAGAGAGAGCTAGGGTTTTGGTATAGCCAACGATGGAGAAGGGGAGCACGATGGAGACAAGGGTGGAGAAAATAGTACTGAGTTTTCAATTTTCTCCTTAAGGCAAACGACGCCGTTTTTTTCTTAAAGGATAGGACTGCCAGAAAATTTCATGGTCACCATATTTTCTTTTTCTTATAGCATCCACAATGTAATAATCAAACTAAAAGATTGCTAAATTTAGCAATAGCTGCTTAAAAAAGTGCTCACATTGTAATAATCAAATTTAGCAACCTCTTAGCAACTCATTAGATTTTGACCTTTGATTAACCAAACTTAACAACTTTTACCAATAATCAAAACTCAATAACCAAACTCAATAACCAAATTCAAAACTAAAAAATTAAAAAACATCTCACATTAGAATCGTCCCATCGAGACGAATAATTTGGTGTGATCGGGTGCGTGATTGGAACTCGTTTGCAATTGGACATAGATGCATTGCGTATTGTGGGGGTTTTTTTTATAGGGATACAAAAATAACCAATGTGGAGATCAAGTTTGTTAAGGTTTGATTATGAACTAAATGAATAATCAAATGCTGACGTGACACATTTTGATTATCGATTTTGATTATTCCCATTGCGGATGCTCTTATTTTACCTCTTATTTCTAATTCTAAATTCTGTTTTATTTTTTGATTGCTTATATATTTTAATTTATAATAAATTTCATAGTTTTGCAAACTTTGTATAATAAAACTAATTGAAATCTATCAAATAAGATATACTCCCTCCGTCCCATAATATTTGTCCGGTCCGCGAAACGAGGACTACAAAATAATGCATTTCTGTCGAGAAAAAATTTAAATTTTTTTCATAAGTTAAAAGAACTGGTCGAGATCTAGTAAATTATTGATTTTTTTTTCAACTTTTCTTAAAAAATAGTATTATTTTTACGTCTCCGTTTTGCGAATCGGATAAATATTGTGGAACGAAAGAAGTATATTACATATTTTTTAAGATTTATATTAAAATATTTAAACAATTAAAAATAGCACACCAAACAAATTCTTATTAGTATTTTTTAAGAGCTCTTAGTGGAACAATGGTTCTTATTTTTACTTCCAAACTTGCAAAATAAATAAGTACTTATTGCATAAGAAGGTTTTGCGAAACGCTGGAACGATTATACTTCGTAAATAGATGAATTTGAATGAGTCCAAATCAATAAGTGGTATACTTTTATCGATTACTTTCCGATCATTCATTTCACACACATGTATGAGGTCTATTCTACAATTAAATGTATGAAACCGACATATATAATATATATGAGAGATGATGCGGTCGGGAAAGTGGTCGGTAGGAGTGCATTGCTCGGGTCCAAATTGCCACCTATATTCGGACGGGTGAACCAGAATTCCAAATTCTTTTGTCCCAGCCAAAAGACCGATTTTCCGTTACCGTAGTTATCTTCTCTCTCTCTCTCTCTCTCTCTCTCTAGCCATAACACGATGGAGGCTCCTCCGTCACAGATCTCGTAATCTCTCTCTGAGAAAAGCGGTCCAGAGCTTTTCCGGTGCTTTTGTAGTAAGTGAATTTCTGAATCTTCTTTTTCTTGACCTCCCTCCTCCTCCTTGCTTTCTAGTTCATAACTATTAGTATTTTCTTTAAAATATTGCTCCTTTATCAGGTATCTGTTTGCGCATATACATACATAACATACATTCATACATAAATACATATGATATATATATCCGTGTATATATATGTACGGATATATGTATAACATGTATATATTCTACTTCTTGTCTAGTATTCAACTCCAGATTGTGTATACTGTGCGACGCGAAAAACTAGGGTTTCAGTACTTACCCAAACAAAACTAGGGTTTTCGCTCTGACTTAGAATCTGAAATCACGACTAAGCAGTTGGGTGGTTTCATACTTGGATTTGAGGAATTAACTGAAAATGACCACACTTTTATTGTCTGTGGTACATTTATTTTCTCCTTTTTGCATCATTTATCTAGAGTTGTTCCCATTCGATGCACGGGAACATACAAAATCTCGTATTATCGTGTTATGAACAGTTTTATGTTGTATCTGTAAAGAATTAATCCAAAATTTCCTACATGTCAGGATCCCACAGTGGGAAAAAAGATTAAGGGCTTAAGGGGCCCACGCGTTGCCTCTTTTCAGAGTTTGATGGTACATGATAAATTGGAGTACTTTAGAGTTTGACATCCTCGGAATTTTTCATCGTTTCGAAAATATGTGGTTATTAAATGTTTCACTATTCATGTTCCAGTGTGAAACTAATCCTAACTGGTTTTATGTTATCCTTTTTTATTCAGTGGGAAACTGTCTCTAAGGTGATTTTGTTTTCCATTTGACATAATCTTCATGAGCGTTTGTATCTTGTAGGAGTATATCTTTTGTTTCTGCTCACTTCTAAACTTTTGTCCTTATTTTTTTGATCAGAAGCTCTAATTGCCGAACATTGTCAAGCTTCAGTACTGTTTTCAGTACTGAAAATCTTCTGTACTCCCAACAAGGATAAGATGACTGCATAAATTTTGCTGGGTTTGTATAGCGTAATGGGTCGAGCGTCAAAAGCTGCTAAAACGATTGTGCGTACCAATTTCTCACATATTTGGAAGGATAATTAGTTACTAAATTTTGACACAAAGATAGTCACTTCCTTAGTTTGCTGACGCTTGCTTTTGATTGGGCAGAGAAAGAATGATCAACTTATTGAACTACCAGATGGGGTACTTTCCACCATCATCTCTATGCTGACATTGAAAGATGCTGTGAGGACAAGTGTCTTATCTAAGCAATGGAGATTCATCTGGATTTGTCATTCTGACCTCTGGTTCGATTCTGCTAATGTACTTGGGAGGCTAGTTTCCTCCAACAGCATATCCGAGTCAGAGAAAAAATTACAGACATGTAAGTTTCTAGAGCGGGTCAATCAATTTATGCATCAGCGATGCAAAGGCACAAAAGTAGACTCTTTTGCCCTCCATTTTTGCTTAGGCAAGGATTCTGCTCCTCACATAGACCAATGGATCAGTTCTGCAATAACAAAGGGAGTTGAGAATATCGATCTTGATTTATCAGAGTCATGTATTTTTATGGCGGATCATTATTCTTCTACTGCGTCAGAAGGGTCAGAAGAATACGAGTTCCCCATCCGGCTTCTTGCTGCTGCTGGGGAAAAAAGCAGGGTAAAGCATCTGCAACTTACCTCATGTGGCCTCATTGCTCCTCTAGATTCCAACAGTCTCACCTCCCTTGTTACCATTCAACTGGAACATGTAAAAATAGGTGATGAGCAGCTGGAGAGTCTCTTGTCAGCTTGCTTGTTTCTTGAAGGACTAAGTTTGCATCTGTGCAATTGTCTCTTCGAATTGAATTTTATTGCTCCAAACCTCCGGTTGAAGCGTTTGAGCATACATGACTGTTTCAGATTGCAGAAAATGGAACTACGCGCCAAAAATCTTGCTTTGTTTGAATATACCGGTCACTTGATTTTATTTTACTTCAAAGATGTACCAAGGTTGGCTGAGGCCTTTCTGAATTTCACTACTGACAGCAGGCTGGATGGTGCAGCTTATGCTCTGACAAAATTTGTGAGTGATGTTCCTCAATTGGAGACACTAAATTTAGTCTCGGTACTGGCTATGAAGGTAAAATGTGAAATCTGTGTATAATATCTCTGGGCATTTTCAATCGACATTTTAGGAATTTGTGATGGTGATAGACCTGAAACTTTTACAATTGTGACTAGTGATTTTTGTCCTTCCTTTTCAATTCAAGTCAATTCGTGTCGCTATTTGTCATCTGTGCTAAATGCACTCGCATACAGGTGTTGGCGACGTTGTGTATCCAAGAATCGCATTCCTCTAATTTCCATCTCTAGGACTATGGGACATCCTGAAAATATATTTACTTCATAATGGATTTCTTTTATTCGCTATAGTAAAGGTGTTTAGTGTTTAGGTCGTGTCTCAGGACACTTCATGGATAGAGTTCTATGTATAGTTCATGGTAAATAACAAATTACTAAATGTGCATGCTAGGCGAATGTCCAATTGAATATTTTAGTGAATCTCTCAGCACGGATCTTAAACCCTTATCTAAGTGGCTAGTGTCAGACATTTGTACTTTATACACTAGCTTAGAAGAGTCCATGTAATATTTTGTGTCGTTGCTGGATCTAATTCGTTTTCGTTGGATTATTACGAAGAGTTAAATATTATAAACTTTGCATACTCAACTTGTATATATGAACACTCTTTTGTCTAGTCTTTATTTGTTTATTTATTTTTGGGTATATGCTTAGTTCATAATCTTTCTGTTTTAGGTGGTAAAGCTTCCGGAAACTGTACCTACTACATTCACCAATATCAGGGAATTGGTGCTGACCATTTTTCCTTTTGACGATGAAGACAAACTCTGCTGGAGTAATTATATCCTGAAGAATTTCCCTGTGTTGTATAAACTGCAGCTAAATGTAAGTGTTTGCGCACTCCATCCGTCTTTACATGTTTGTCCCCTTTGGATAGCCGTGTTCTTTTATTTGCTGAACACATACTCTGTGTTTGTGATTTTTTTCAAAGTTTTTCAGCCAATCAACATATATCTGTCAAAACAAAATAATAAGTTAGAGAAATTAGAACAAATTAAATTCAAGCATAGTGACAACTTTTAGATGTCTGGAAGGAAAATTGACAAAGGGGGCCTGGCGGGAGCATTTCTGTTTCTAACACGAGGAAGCTCAAACAAGTTGTCTATGCTGAATGTTGCCTTATATGTGCTGGTTAAGTATCGATGAACAAAACAACTGACTCGCTTCAAACAAAATATTGTCTTAACAGTTGTTTTGCGCAAACTTTATTAAACAACCAAAGGAGATCGGGAGGATCCTTCATGACTGCCCTCATAACCATCTCACTGAGCTAGAGATTAATGGGTTTTATGGTAATCACCACGAACAAGTGCTCCTCAAGTATCTGCTTGACAACCTAGTCGAACTGAAAGTTCTTGCGGTCAGCCCTTGCCAGAAGGTCTACAAGGGATTCAACAGCTGGCTTTATGAAGAAGCAAACTTGTGGTATAAAGTTCGAATGGAGAGCGTCTGTGAGTGGCTTGATGCAGTAGTTCCCCCAACTGTCCGTCTGGAAGTTTGGTGAGTTTGTTTCCGCGATTTTCTAGTGTAGATCATGTAATTATTGTAACTTAGGTGACTTGACCCTTTATCACACTGGGGATAATAGATGATGGTTCGTTGTAGTGCAGTATAACTGTTCAACTGCATTTCTTGTAAATGACTATATGTGGACTCACATTTATCCATTTTGAGGGCTTAAAAGTAAACTGGCACAAGTTGAACTGCTTTGCGGTAGGAACTTCGAGTCCTCATTTTGAAAACCATCATCATCTTCAAGCTTGGAGGGTATCTAACTGGAGCTTCAATCTACTACAAGTTATGACATCATCTACAATGTCAGAAGGTATGTATGGATTCATAATTTACGCATGCCATGAATTGGACATGTTTTAGAAATTCCATGGTGTATTTTTCTGACACTCGGCATTAAAGCAATCTCGGAGCAATGGGTTTTCCGGAAAATAGTGTGTTACAGATAAAAAACACCTTAGTAAAAAGAAGGGCTTTTTTGTATGGATGGTCCCCAAAGTATTTTTGAAATGTCGATTTGGTCTCCAATATACAAACTGCGTCTATTGCATCCCCAACATTTATAATGCGCGTTTAAATGGTCCTTGGAACTAACTCTGTTACCTATTACCGTCAAATACGGGGGTATTTGAGGAATTCCCTCTTTAAACCATCACCCCCACAAAACTTCATCTTCAACCTCATATATATGAATTTTTTTAGAATTTTTTCCACTTCAAGAACTTGTAGGGGCCAATCCCATAGAATTACTAGTATAGTAAGTGAGAATATTTGGAGTTGCGTAGGGGCCCGGGCACTACCTGGCACACCCTTGTGTCTGCCACTGGGTATTTATCCCTTGATTTGATTTTTTTTTTTTTTTTGCAATGTTGCTGCCATGGAGTTTTTTGATCATGCAATCTGATAATCTTTTGTGTTTGTTTTCTCTGTGTGATTTGGGCAAGTTCAATAGTAGTTCGTGTTGTCCATTTATTTCAGTTGGATGCACATTCTTAATAACACTGGATGATAATAAGATGACACTAATAGCTGATTAGATTGGAAGAGGAATGAATTTTTTGCATGATACATTAATTGAGTTATATCATGTAACTAACTTGAGGCATCCCATTAGCATTGGTCTAGCCATAGCCACGTAAAAGATGGATGTTTGTGCAGCTGAGCTTATGGTGAAAGGTGATTAGTTAAATTACTAGCTGACAAGCTTCAAACTGAAGCTGCTTGGAAATTAGTTTTTTAGCTTTTTAAGAAATTATTTTTTACCCAAAAGCAACTTTCGTGACAATGAAATCCATAAGCTGTGGCATTTAGGCTGCAACAAGCTAAATGATTATGGAACATTCTTTTGGCCCTTTGCAAACAAACTTTGACGGTTGACTTTACCCACTTGGTTAAGATGTTCTTTGAAGTTTGAAGCAATACTTATCTGATTAATCTCTCTAGTTGTCCTGTTTTGCACAAGCACGTGCGTCTGTGTTATGCCTTTTTGTTTTTTTCCGTGAGGCAACAGTATATCGTTAACAACATATCAAAAGCGCTAAAGAGTTGAACCTTTGCCCTCAAAAGTCCCAGGGTCTGAAACTATACATCCACCTGCATGTATAGATGTGTGTGCTTTTTACGTGCTCAGGCAAAAATGGATTCTTGAACTCATCTTGCTAAGACCTACTAAGTTGACATTGAAACGATTACTGGGCTATCTTGGTGTAGGAAACTGCTGACAAGTAGTACATATACTAGCGCCTGGGGCACACGATGAGGGCAGTGCAATCCTCCTGTTATAGTTAGAGTGTCATGTGGGTTGAACCCTCATCTAGAGTAATTGGATATTACATGTTGATTATGGAGTGTATCATTCCATTATGGTATGCCTTAATATTCAAAATTCCTTAGAAGAGCCTGAATGCCGCTGCTCTATCTCTCACTAGAACAACCTGAATAAGCTGTGCCAACGGGCCACAGGACCCGGCTTCGCCTTCTTCTTTAGCCCCCAAGCCACAACCTCAGAATCCCACGGTATAGGTTTTTCGTGTCTAAGCCCTGACTTTGAGCTTGGGCTCTTCGCCACCTTGTGGTATGCACTGCTGTGTTTGCTTGCCTCCCCAGATTGCTTCCCACGTTATGTGCGGTAATTCCCATGGTGGATTTGGTGAAATCTTGAGTTGTTTGTCATTTTAGACGCTCAGTACACACACGTGCCATGTGGGACCCCTATCTTAAGTGTGGACCACTCGTGAGGCCTGATGTGTTGGGAACACTTGGTGATACTTATAAGGCACTTACAGTTTGTTTTTGAATGGCTTGCTAAAGCAGCCTTGGTAGTTCTGTTACAAATTCTGCTTTGTCCTCTCCAATATATGATTTGGGTTTTGTTCTAGCGGTAATTGTTGGGGGGTTGCATTCATTTGAATCGTTTTGCGTGTGCATTGAGCATACATGGTTTTCCTTTTCTTTTGGCAGGCATATGGTTTGCCATGTTGCTTTCCAAACGATAATTGCATACACAATGGCAAAAGAACTAAAAGAACCTCAAGAAACCATTGATGAAAAGGGGTTTCAAGAAATTAGGGAACAAAGCTCTTGAGACTTGAGAACTAATGACTATAAACAGTGAAATTTTTTGACTGTAAATTTGTCAGGAATCTTCAATGAGTAGATGACTTATTTCTTCATAAACCCTCTACTAGGTGTTGTTAAGTAGTTAGTATATAACCTGCAAGTTTAGTTAGTACATGTATGCGTGTATTTATTAATTTGAGCTTTAGTACCATTGAATCATTTCAGGTGCTCTGGACGATTTCCAAAACCTCAATCTTGTGTGTGTTTGTGCAGTTGTGTTGATAGGTATAAATCTTTATATGCTTGCGCATGCAACTAGAATTATTCAAAGTTTTGGGATTTGGTTACTGGCTGTGAAGGAAATACATAAACTTGGTGACAGGAGTGGAGACGATGGTGCGAAGAACCCAGAGAGTTCTAGTATGGCTGGTGACGTCCAAGGATTGGGGATGGGTTTGCCTGACTTGAGAAGTAAGAAAAAGGGCAAGCAAAAGGTTTCAAAGGACTCGCATGTATCTTAGGCACTTGATAAGCTGACAGAACAGACTAGGGAGGCTGTCAAGGGTTTGGAGTCGATAGGTACCAGACCTGGTGCAGGGGATATCGAGAATGATGCAATGATGGAGGATTGGGCAAAGCAGTTTGAGGAGCTTGCTGGGACTCAGGTATGTTGCTTAATTTCTGAATCAGGGTTAGAGTTTTGCTTGCCTTAGTTATTGGATTGCAAGATTATCTTTTTTAGTGGTGACTGTGTGCTTAGTAACTGTAGCATTGTGAACTCACTTAGAAACGTAATTTCACCTTGTGTTTCTCAATGTGAATCTGGAATCGCCATGGTGTTTATGATTAAGCGTTTGCGAATCAATTAATGGTTCATTTCCTGGGGCTTGTGCACCCTTCCATGATAAGTTTAATGCATCAGCATAAGGAAACATATTGTGGTTATTTACTTGAAGAAAACCCTTGGAAAATATATCATCAGACCCTTCTTGAAAGCCTTGTGGAAGAGCATTTGAATTACATAATCCACTTCTGATGGTAATCTTCTCTTTTTTTGGCCGAGGTTGGCATGTCAATTGGATTTAATCTGAAAAGATCTGTGTATCGGATCCGGTTATAAAAAAATCTAAACCCAGTCCCAATCAGATTTTTGCAAATCCTTTAACATCAATCCAAAAAATTGGATATCTGTTATGACAATGCTATCCCATTCGTTTATCCTATTCAATAATTAAGCATACAAGCCCAAAATCCATCACTTGAATCTTGAATTTGTATCTAAATACACAACACTTAAAAAAACCAAAATTAAAATTATTGGATTGGACTTGTAAACAGATCGCATATATTCGAATCCGATCTGTTGGTTTTCGGATTGTCGGATTGGCATTGTACTGTATCAGATCCGGTCTGATGGCAGGCTTAAGCTGAGGTACTTGGGAGCTTCTAGATTGTAGCGATTTTAGCAAGCAGGTGAAACTTGGGCATCTGGGTGAAAGGACACTTTCCAGTTAACCCCCCAACACATCACACAGAGAGAAGAATAAGAAAAAAAAAGAAGGGAAAACCTAGAACTTTGCAGACTTGCAGTATCCTCTGATTTGGAAGGAAGCATCCACAAAGAGGCGTGATCCATTCCACTTGAAAAGTTCAGGCTGGGGCTCCAAATTGTGGAATGTGTATAGAATAGTATAAAGCATGGACCTTTTAGCTTCTAAATCAGAAAGTCTAATAGCTTCATTATTAGCAGTAGAAGGGATCAACATTTTGATGGCACAGCTTCTTCCATGTTGCAGTGCCTGTTCTATGAATATTATTGTCTTCCCTTATGCAACCAAATAAATATGCAGAAAACCATTTAGGTGATAAAATTGTGTGGCAGCTACTTGTGAAAGTTTGCATACTCTGTGACAGAGGTTAAGTTTACTTATTGCAAAGATTCCTTAAGTTAGGATAAAGTCTGGTTTGAACTTCGAAGAAAAGTAATTACTTTCTCAACCTCAATATCCTTTCCAGTGTAGCTCATCATCATGCGGGATATAGACATGGTAATAAAAAAATGTTTTAAACTGTTAGTTGGATAGTTTGAAATCAGCAGTTACTCTAGGATTTTTTCCTCCCTGACAGAGTTACTATATACTGTTTTTGAGCTTCTAAAACACACTACGTAAATTTCAAGGCCTTCAAGCATCTAAAGTAGGATTCACTAATTTTTTTTCTTCAGACCAGGTGAGGGCCTTGTCTTATTCCGTGGAATTTGAGCTATCTATCATCATAATTGTTTCAGTAGAGTGAGCACTATCAAGAATTTGTAGAGGATGAAATTTAGCTGAAGAGATCATTTCTTTTGCCACACACAGAAGCATACTTAGACACAGGGTCATTGAGATTTGTCATGGAAATTCCAAGTAATAGACCCACCAGTTACAATTGGTAAATATTGAAATGATATGAAATTCTCTTCGAAAAATCAGTTTTCCAATAGAATTTTCCCCAAATCTTTTTGTAGATCTGTTTGCAGTGTAAAATTCACCATTATGAGGAAAAGGTTAACTAACTACATCATAGGAAATGCCCAACATTTGTTTACAACTACTTTTCCTAATGGCCACAGTACGTGGACAGTTGGAACACAACTACTGGTAGATCTGCTTAGATTCTCAAATATCCTGATTCACCAAACAATCTCTGTTAGAAAACCTAACCACAGAGCAGTGAATTCCATTAATGGTGTTGTCTACTATTGCAAGCATTTGGCACGGTTCATGATTCAATTTGCAGTTTTATTAACAGTTCATAATTTGAGGAGATCTATTTTGGAGAGAATTTGTAGTGAACCATTTCCTGCAAATCAGCTAAATTGTGTGGAGTCTGTATGGTAAGGACCGGCAGCCAGCTGTAAAAGGAGTCGTCATTACTTCACCACTAGACTCCCAAGCCAACCAAGCCTTAAGTCCCAATCAGGTGGGAACTTCACCACCAGCCTCAGATCCCGAAAATGCAAATCAAAACCCCTGGTCAAAATGAATTTTTTCTATAGTCATGATCAAACTTTTTTGAATTATAATTGCATAACATACTAGATTGGTTTTTCTCGTTACTGGGCCATTTTAAAGTTCAAAATCACGTATCTATATCTTTTTTGAGAGCATTTGTTTTTATAACTGGTAGAGGTTGACCATATGCTGCACGATTAGATCTGCATCCACATTGCAACCTGATTGTGATATGTCCTTCTTGAAGGTTAACTCTTCTAGAAAAACTGACACCTTGCATGGTGTCTCCCAGACCTAGTTTAGCTTGCTTGGGCTTTCCTTGGATGAAGGTTTTCTCTTGGATGAAGGTTTTCTTCTCACGCCTTGTAGAAGAAGTGTCTTTTGCCTGTTAGTAGCGCTAACTCAGAATGACAAGTTGAAGGTGGATCACTGTGCTGTGTGCGTGAGTGTGTGTGTAATCCAGAAGCTCCTTATACGAAGCCAGTACCCCCCTTACCCCAAAAGAATATTGCAATACAGTAGTTTATTTTTCCAATCTACTCGGTTGTGAACAGTGAATGGAAGGGGAAAGTGGGGAATTTGGGTGGTTTGATTGTAATGCCCTCATTTTAAATGGCAATAGGATAGGTAACGGAGTTAGCTCTGGGGACTATTTAAACATGCATTATAAGCATTGGGGATGTAATAGACGCGATTTGTATATTGGAGATCAAATTGACATTTTGAAAATACTTTGGGGACTATCCGTACAAAAAAACCGTAAAAGAAGACGCAATCAACATTTTCCCTAATAAACTAAAAGGCACAAGTTGTGAGCCTAGCTAGTAGCATATCTCAAACACCAGCTACCTTTGCAAACAACATTTACGGTCCCTTTAATTTGTAGGGCTGGACGACGGTCCTATCCGGCCCATTTTTGGGTCCACTTTGAACTCATTTCAATTATCGGGGCCCGTTCAATTTATAGGTCTCGTCTATAGCATCAACCGTGCTAAAACTTGTGTATATTTTGAAGTAAATTTGACTCGATTGAAATAACATTGCAACATTGCTCTACATTACAGAACTCATTTTTAACAATATAAAATGCTGTTCAAATACATATCGGACGACATCTCATCAACATGATTTTCAATGTGGCTGATGTTGTCTATAAAGTATAAATGGTCATGAGTATCGAAGTGGGCTAAGGAGGAGCTGAGAACGAGCTGGACAGGACTGCCCAATCCCTTTAAGACAGTGGAGAGGATCCATTTCCTTTTTCTACACTAGCGTTTGTGCTCGTTCGATGCACGGTACAAAAAATATCACATTGGTTAGTGTTTTTTTCGGCGCTGCATATTAAACAGACGAACACAATAGTATTCGATAAAAAAGATAGTTCAATTTTTTTTTATGTCCAGTGTTCGATGCACGCTAGCATTATTCACATTCTATGTATTGGAAAACATATGTGTGGTGAAGAATGAGTATGGGGCATCACGTGACAGTGCTCCAGAGGCATATAATTACTTTCCCTCCATATTCACACCCCCTCCCCACGTCTCTCTCTCTCTCCTCCCCACGCTTTTCTCTCCCCTCTCTCTTTATTTTTTATATTTTATAAACAAAAAAAAATGTAGAAAATTAGTATGATTGAAGGTTTGAAAGCTTGTGAAGAAAAAGCACATTTACTGATAAGATACTTTGTATGTAAGTTGTAACAACTCTTCCTTTTCTTGAAAAAATCATTCCTATGTATTTTGGAAGTTTGTGTGATAAAGATCACTTCAATCATCGGGATTCTCTCTAACGTAATTTGCTTCCAATTTTAAATAATTAGAATTTCCTTTAGGTATAGAGTATATAGAATAACGGAATGGATTCTAAGAAAGAAGTTGCTCGACAGGCGGAGCCACTTGAGGACGAGCGGGGGCATGCGTCCCCATTGAATACTCTTTTTTTTCTTTTCAGATTTTGTATTTTTTTCTTGTAATTGGCTTCTTAATTAAATTATTCTTTGTTTAATTACTTTAATACATTTTGTATATATTTCATTCTCAACTTTTTGTTTCCAATATTACAACAATTCCACTACATTTGCGAAGTGAGATGTTTCATGAATAAAAATAGAGTCACCACTCACCATTTGAAACTTCTCAATACCTAATGTCCAAATTTGTAAGTGGCTAAACTATGGGTTATATGCATTATACTTCATTAATTATTCACTATTTTGAAAGTAATCTTGTTTTTGTCGATAGAACTTACAACGCGTGATAAAATTAGAGGTTTAAGAATAAAAATTGAAAAGAAAAGCCCAGTTTTTCTGATTGGATCAAGATTACTGAATATTAACATTTTAGTTATTGTGTATCCATCTGCTATTAGACTTGGTCCACTGAGACAATTCAAACAATTGATTTATTTTGATAGTTTATGAAATTACTATCTTCTTTAGTAAATGTGTTAGTTTATTTTTTTTATTTTTATATAATTATTTTTAGCACAAGCATTCTTTTATTATTTTGGTGTTGCTAATTATGTTTTTTTTTTTGTTGAAGTCTGTTTAAAAAGTGCTCCCACTATCGTTAATTTCTGGCTACGCCACTGTTGACAGCATCCCCGGATCTAGAATATAATAGCAACGTACATTGGGAACTCAACTTCGATTTTTGAGTAGGTTAGTTCTGCACAAGTAAAAATGGGTTCTATAAACTCATAATCGATAGGGAAACACCCTGCAAATAATTAGCTTAGCTCTATCATAATTTCCTTGCATCATATGTCAAGTTTGTTTTCAATATGATTTGCATGGTTAAAACCTAAACGTTAAGATCTTAAACACCAGCTGCCTTAGCTA
Source organism: Rhododendron vialii (assembly GCF_030253575.1). Taxonomy (NCBI): domain Eukaryota; kingdom Viridiplantae; phylum Streptophyta; class Magnoliopsida; order Ericales; family Ericaceae; genus Rhododendron; species Rhododendron vialii. The sequence goes on from NC_080558.1 coordinate 42,206,128, forward strand.
AGTATACATGCACTTTTAGCTAAGAAACATAAGAGCATGTACACCAAGCTAAGTATACATGCACTTTTAGCTATTTTACCTACAGAAAACAGGAAAGTCATGCACCAGAGTCGGTTAACACTTGCTCCGGCTCCCACCCCTCTGTATTTCTAGCGATTCACTATTCACAAGCAATACATAGTTTATTACTTTTTGGGCCAGGTGTCCTCCATTATTCTCTCTTTCATACCTCTTGTTCTCTCTCATTTGTTAATATTTTATCATATTTAATGAATAGAGAGAATATGAGAGAGATTGGTGTAGGGTGGAAAGAAAAAGTGAATAGGTAAAATACATTTTGTACCTTTTTTATTAGGTATTTTGACTACCATTAGTGTACATGCTCGAAAAGGCACAAGTTGTGAACCTATCTAGTAGCATATCTCAAACCAGCTGCCTTAGCAATCAAACGTTTACGGTCCATTTAATTTGTAGGGCTGGACGACGGTCCCATTCGGCCCATTTTTGGGTCCATTTTGAACTCATTTCAATTATCGGGGCACATTCAATTTATAGGTCTCGTCTATAGCATCAACCGTGCTAAAAGTTGTGTATATTTTGAAGTAAATTTGACTCGATGGAAATAACATTGCAACATTGCACTACATTACAGAACTCATTTTTAACAATATAAAATGCTGTTCAAATACATATCGGACGACATCTCATCAACATGATTTTCAATGTGGCTGATGTTATCTACTATAAAGTAAATGGTCATAGTATCACGGGACTGCCCAATCCCTTTCAGACAGTGGAGAGGATCCATTTCCTTTTTCTAAACTAGCGTTTGTGCCCGTTCGATACACGGTACAAAAAATATCACATCGGTTGGTATTTTTTTCGGCGCTGCATATTAAACTGACGAACACAATAGTATTTGACAAAAAAGATAGTTCAATTTTTTTCCATGTCCCGTGTTCGATGCACGCTAGCATTATTCACATTCTATGTATTGGAAAACATATGTGTGATGAAGAATGAGTATGGGGTATCACGTGACGGTGCTCCAGAAGCATATAATTATTTTTCCTCCATATTCACACCCCCTCCCCACGTCTCTCTCTCCTCCCCACGTTTTTCTCTCCCTCTCTCTCTCTCTCTCTCTCTCTCTCTCTCTTTATTTTTTATATTTTTATAAACAAAAAATAAATAAATAAAAAAATTTGGAAATTAGTATGATTGAAGGTTTGAAAGCTTGTGAAGAAAAAACACATTTACTGATAAAGATACTTTGTATGTAAGTTGTAACAACTCTTCCTTTTCTTGAAAAAATCATTCCTATGTAGGAGTATTTTGGAAGTTTGTGTGATAAATATCACTTCAATCATCGGGATTCTCTCTAACGTAATTTGCTTCCAATTTTAAATAATTAGAATTTCCTTTAGGTATGGAGTATATAGAATAACGGAATGGATTCTTGGCAAGAAGTTGCTCGACAGGGTTCCCGAGTCTAGAATAGTAATGTACTTTGAGAACTCAACTTCGATTTTTGAGTACGTTTGTACTGCACAAGTAAAAATGGGTTCTACAAATTCATAATCGATAGGGAAACACCCTGCAAATAATTAGCTTAGCTCTATCATAATTTCCTTGCATCATATGTCAAGTTTGTTGTCAATATGATTTGCATGGATAAAACCTAGTAAAAGTTATGATCTTAAAAAATTTCCTTTTGTTTTGTTTTGCTTACTTAAAAGGAGGTGAGATGTTCCATCATTGTAATTGAAAAAAAAAGAAGACAATCACTCACGCCAAAATTTAACAAAAAATTAAACAAGGGAACAACTCTTCCAAGACGGTATTGCTGGTCCTTTTGTCAACTCTTCTCGGGTCTACTTTGATGATCAGAATTCTTCATTTTTTAAATTTCATTGAGTCAATCACTCGCGCCAAAATCCAAGGTTGATCTAATAACAATCAACCCATGGAAAAGGTTAGTACTGAAATTCAGATCCATTCAGCAGAACGAGGAACAAAGATCGCAATATAACGACTTTGATCAAGCATGACAAATTACTCGTTAAAATGAGCTGAAAAAGAGCCACAAGTGGGCCAATAAAATTACTCCTACATTTTCTGTTGTCTTAAACTGACAGGAGAGTATCTGGATTCCTTGAAGTAGACTACTTCTAGCAATTTAATTCTTAATTTATATATAGTACTAATTGGATTCCTTCTGATGTGACTTCAAAACGAACATACAAAACCTCACAATCATATGAGAAGTTTTTTTTGGGTGCAAATAGGATCTAGTCTACGTGGTATCCGAACGCGCATCTGAGTCATCCAAACATGTTTTGGACGGTCATGATTTTAGAGAGGAAGAGAGAGGAGCGAAAATATTGTTCGGTCACGTGGTACCCAATTTGCACCCGAAAACTTCTACAATCATATACGTACTCGGATGTCGTAATACTAAATTATTAGGATAGAATAAAGTGTCAAAGTGTGCAAAATGGTGAAAGTGTAGGCATCATGGGATTTGTTTGCCCTTTTCTAATCATTGCCCTAACCTCCACGAAATCTGAACGCCCGCATTTGTCCCTTTCTACTCTACTACTAGCACTATCTACTTGTATTATTGAAATCTAGTCACGATCGACCGCCCCATTGCTGCATTGAAATTCTCTTTCAGATTTCTTTCATTTTAATCAACCTAACGAACGTGATTAGATTGTTTCTATCAGTCAAAGACGGGCGATTCGTGCTGAAATTATACTAATATTCTTAAGAAAAAAATTCTTACGGCTTGAGCCGAAAGACTGTGCTATTGTCATGTTAAAGGTATTTTTCCGTGTTATTAGGCATAGTTCCAGTCTCTACCTGTATCAGTATCGGTTTCATACTTCTGTTCTAACTCTACTACCGAGTCGGAGTGGGTGAAAGTCATATGAATGTGTGGGGTTGAATTAAGAGTTGGAAAAAGTGTACAAGCATCAACTCCTCGACAGGGAAAGTGTGCAAGATGTACAGGAGATATGCTGAACAACAGGAAAAAAAATAGGCAAAAAAGAAAGAGATAAAGTTTTAAGTGTCGGTGAACCTTATTGTTCTTGTTGAGCAACAGGCTCGATGCTGTCGCATCGCCCTTTGTAATGATCAAGGCTAGTAGGAATGTCTTGGGCTTAGTACGGTAGTCTAACGTCTGAGCCCGGGGAGCCTTTCTTGAAGCTTTTACTGTTACTTTAGAGCATATTCAACCCAATCCTTGTTGAGAGAATCAAAACAACATTCTGGCAATCAACAAGTGGGTTTTCAAGATTTTAAGATAAATATTAGCCATGGTCTTTGTAGTTTGTCCTTTGTATCACTTTGGTCCATGGTATGTCGATTGGCTTGATGTGAACCTCTCGTGTATGATTGTGTGACCAATTAATATTGGAATGCATCTTATGTTTCTATTGGATTGCCACCCAAAGGCTCGTAAATGGAGAGTCAAAATCGAGCCAATAAAAAAAGCAGAAACTAAAGTGATACAAAGAAAAAAACTAAAGGTGCCATAAAGTAAATTTTTTACTTTTTCATGACTCAACTTGCACTTTCATTTATTTCAATACTTTTCTAATATTATATTTATATAGTGAATTTAGGCTTTTTTTTCGAAGTTAGGGAAAAAAAAGGAAACGAAGAGATTATTTGGTTCGGGAAGACAGACGAAAAAAATAGCAAATTAAAGTATTAAGCATGGTAAATTTTTCTTAAAACTTTTCTCCCACTCTCCTTATTTGTTTTCTATTCTCTTCTTTAAATTTCTACAAGTTCCAAACACATTGTTAAGGGACATTATTCATAATTCTTGCATACTCTGTATTTGAGCTATTAAACCCCATAAGAAGAAGAAGAAGGTGGGCGTGAGTGAAAGATTCCTTCAAAATAAAGAAATACTCCTACTAGTAGGAGATAAAAGTCAAAAGATATGGTTACTCCGTTGGCTGGAGTTTATAAAATTGATCAGTGTTTGATTATTGGGGCCACCTCGTATGAAAGTATTTTCTCCGTTTTAAAATATTTTTTTGGTTCGCAAAATGGAGTCTTAAAAGTAATATAATTTTTGCTAGAAAAATTCAAAATTTTTAAACAACTTACTAAATATCAATGAGTTCTTTTATTTTGTGAAAAAGCTTTGAATTTTTTTTTCTTGAAAAAATTATGTTATTTTTAAGACATCATTTTGCAAGCTAGACAAACAATATGGGATGGGAGGAGTAATTGTTTTTGTGAATTCTTTAAATCGAGCGGGCATGGCCTTTGATTGAACTAGAGAGAATTAATTAAGGTGCGTGTAAAATGACCCGATACGTCATGTAAAAAGAAATGAATTAGAGATGCTGGTATTATATTATTGGGACGGTTTCGGTGACACCTAAAAAAATATCTAAATTATGTTCTGATTACATTGAGTAGCTCGATTGAAAACTTTGGGGTGTTTTTTTGATTTTTTTATTTAGGTGTATCCATAACCGCTCCGAATATATATATATATAGTCCCGCTCTTATGAGGACCACCGCATTTTAATAAAATGCGGACCTCCCTTTCCCGATCGAATTTTGATGATCCGAGCCGCTCAATGTGTTCAAAACGTGATTTTAAGAGTACTCACGAAAAATCAGCAAAAAAAAAATGATCGAAAATGGCTTCATCGGGGCAGTTTTTGTTTATTTTTTATTGAATGGTTCAAACAAAAACTGCTTGGATGAAGCCCTTCCCGATCATAATTTTTTTTTACCGATTTCTCGCGGGTACCTTTAAAATCACGTTATGAACACATTGAGCTGCTCGGATCATTGAAATTCGATCGGAAAATGAAAGAAATGAGAAGGTTCACCTTTTAGTTAAAATATGAATCCCCTCATTTGAGACTGAACTGTACGTGTATATATATATTGAATGCATAAAGTATAAACTCCATCATTTGACATAAAATTGGTGTACAACCCAGTGAGTGGAGAGGAGATTGAGAAGCAATGAAGCAAGAGGTTTCTCCAACCGCCACCACCACCTCCACCACCGCCACAAAACCCCAAGGCAACCCAAGAGCCGCCACCTCGTCCCGTCTCAGGGCCTCTTCTAAACCAAAGGACTCCCATACTTTGATTAGGAACAACAATAACGGGAATAGGGTATCCCCACCGTTACTCCCAAAACCAACTCCAAATTCCAAGCCTGTTCTTGCGAACAAACCAAAACCCAGATCAGGTGTCGAGCAATTTTCCCGTCCCACACGGCGGCAGAATACTCCAGATCTTAAAAACTCTGATTTGGGTGGGAAGAAAGAATTGGATGAGAAAGTTGACCAGGAGAAGAGGAAGAGTGAAACCCTGATCAGGGATTTGCAGACCGAGGTGTTGGAATTGAAAGCAGATTTGGATAAAGCACAGAGGTTGAACGAGGAGCTCCAGCTGTGTAACAGAAAGCTCTCTGAAGAGCTTGCTGCTGCTGAAGCAAAACTCGCTTCTACTCTCATCACTCCTCCTCAACAGGTGAGGGATTAGGAAACCCAGAATTTAATTTGTCTTTTTGGCTATTTTTTTTAGAACTCAGGTGTAAGGACTAGCTTACGCCCACCTCTACTATCCTGGGGGCGTTATCCCATCGCCCACTTGTGGGAGCCCAATTAGAGCGGAAGCAAGCAAAGTTGTATATGGATTGGCCCCAAAGGAATTGATAGCAAGGTTTTGATGTCCCACCACTAGGCCAACCCTTGGGGTTGTCTTTTTGGCTATTGCATCTGTGTAACTGCTTGGAATCTATAAATTGCTTAACTTCGCATGTGTCTTACTTCAACTTTTATTTGTTACACACTGGTCTCAAGCCCGTGCCGGTGTAGGAGGAGGGTTGTGCTAAGGTAGCTGACAGCTAGTACGTCAAAAATGTCCCATTAGATCCTTATGACGTTAGACGATTAGGAACAAATTCACCGACCCCAATTGCGTGGGACTTGAGGTTCGGTTTGGTTTGGTAATTTGGTTATAAAGTTGTGTTAGGTAGTCAGGTAGAAAACACTGAATGTTTTTTTTTTTTATAAAATAATTGGACATAGATTAATCTCTGGGACAAATTACATGCACCGTCCAGTAAAGGGCCCATTGAAAAAGAGAGATTTTAATGATTCTAATGTATGGATATTCAAGGTTATGCAAAAATAAAGTAAATATAAAATATTGCAATTGCTCTCGATGAGTTTTTTTTATTTATTTAAATTATCTATGCAATCAGATTAGATAGCTTTCAATGTACCTCACCGAGAAATCATTGTGGGATAGCCTGCAATCTTATTTACGGTGGGCAATAAAATTAGCTTTATAATATTCTATTGGTGTTTGGAGTACTAAAATGAGTAATCAAATTGTATGTTAAACCAAAAGAGCAATGCTTGGCACACAGATTCATGTGACATAGATGTGTCTCGAACTGTGTGATGCACGTGGGCGCCACAAAATAATGAGGGACCCACGTGCATCAGACAATTTCGAATACATCTGTTCCAGATCTGTGTACAAAAAACTCCAAACATAGACTTTCCAAACCAAAAAATGACCGTAAAGATTATTTTTAGAGATTTATTTTCCCACACATGTGGTCACGTTACCTTCTCATCGTTGTGTTTTTGTTATTTTGTTCATGAAGTTATGATTGACTTCTTCAATTTACCAACTTGTGTTGATGGAACAAATATTTCTTTTGTGCAGACGACTCCTACATTTAAAGACATTCAAAAGCTCATTGCCACCAAATTGGATCACTCCAAGGTTACGAATGAGTCAACCAGTGATGCAAGGCCTACAACTAGGGCTCTAATGGCACCAGATATACAGTCAGTTCCAGTGGCCTCTGCAGATTTACAGAGAAAGGTTGCTGCATGCCACTTGCTGCCGCCGCCACCACCACCTCCCCTGCCTAGGGCCACACTTAAAGGAGCTATCATTCCAAAAGCTCCACTAATACCCCCCTCAGGATCTCGGAATCATGATAAGCCGGTGGTTATGAGTGCACATAGTAATTTAGTAGGGGAAATACAAAAGCGGTCCACACACCTTTTAGCTGTAAGTATATTAGCCTTTTCTTGTAACTATGATTACATATGATCTTACTCTTTATTTGTTAATTAGCTTACTTAGTAAATGGCTCTGTTTGTAGATAAAAACAGACATTGAAACAAAAGGCGAGTTCGTAAATAGTCTCATCCAGAAAGTGTTGGATGCTGCTTATTCGGATATCGAAGATGTTTTGCAATTTGTTGATTGGCTTGACGATCAACTCTTGTCACTGGTAATTTCTCCTTACCAGAACTGATAGGTGTATTAGGGTTTCAGTAACAATAATAATTAATAAGTTAGTAACATGCACTCTTTGCATTCAAATCACTGGGTACTCCATCTACAATTGCAAGGAAACCTGTAAGAAGCAATCACCACCATGGGTTTGTCAATCTACAATGAGAAGTCATCATTTGCTCCGCAGTATTAGGTCACCGGTCCCCTAATATACGCTTAGGTCGACTGATGTCGAGTAATCTGGATGTATACATTAAGATGTGTTCAATGACTGATTTTATTGTACTTTTCATTTTCTCCATGTCCTTTCCGTAAACAGATACTCTTAGAGGCAGAGCCAAGTAATGTCTGCTGGATGTTCCCCTTGATTTTTTCATCTTTTTTCTTATAGTTCGGACTGTAAATTGCCACCACATTAGCTATCTCCTTAATTAAATCTCAGGCTATTTTGCAGTGTTATAGAAAAACCGAACTTTTTGGCTTTTCCATCGCCAAAAAAATCAAATGTTTGTCTTTATCTATTTTCGCCAAAAGGTTGTCGGAAATTATCGTAACAGCTTAGCAAAAAATCTGCTCTCTTAGCCACACATTAAAAATCTAATGTTTGTCTTTATTTATTTTTGCCAAAAGGTTGTCTGAAATTATCCAAACAACTTAGCTAAAAGTCTGCTCTCTTAGCCACACATTTTTCGTAAAAAAGAAAAAGTAAAAAACAGTGACGAAAATAACCAAAACAGCTTAGCAACAACCCGTTTTTGTAGACATACCAAAAACATTCGCATTCCTTATTGGGTCTGGGGTCTGGGTCAACTCTCCGTTTGAAAGATTCTATCATCGTAATAAATAGACCATTTTCAACCATGAACAATTTGATGACCCAATGGTGGAACCGAATGGATAATCAATGGATGAGTGATGACTAGGGCTGTAAATGAGCCGAATCGAGCCGAATATTAGAATACTCAGATTCGTTCGTTAAGTTTTTTAGCGAACTCGAGCTCGAGCCGAACTCAATGAAATTTACGACGAGCCGAACTCGAACCGAGCTTGCCCAGGTTTGGGTCGAACTCGAGCTTGTTTACGAGCCTTAACAATTCAATAATATCATACTTTTATGTTCTTATACAGGTCTAAAACTGCAAATAAAATTTTCATTATGTACATAAATATGTTCATATACATATAAAAAGATAAAAACATATACATAAGTAAATTTTTAGTAATTGTAAACATTTAGACTTGTACAAGTTTTAAATTTTTTACTATATAACTATATAAAATCCCCATGATACACATATACTTCAAGTTCGCGAGCCTAATCGAGCCGAATACAGTTGCGTTCATGTTCGGCTCATTTATGAAACGAGCCTAAAATTGAGGTTCAGGTTTGGTTCATTTAGTAGACGAATCGAACTCGAACGAGCCTTTACCGAGTCGAGCCTCGAACAGTTCACGAACGGCTTAGTTCATTTACAGCCCTAGTGATGACGTAGCTGTATACATACACAGACATATTATATACGATTGGTAAGTACCACACTAATATAAATTCCAACGCCACTGGTTAGTGGAGTTACTTCTGCAAAAGAGAAGATGTTCACTCAACTAAGTGAGACTTAATTGACGGATGGTGATCCATTGGTTGATGTTAAGATAGGCCCAATATTTTTTATGTTATTTTGTTGATAGTTTCTCCTAATGTCTTATCCTATACAGGCTGATGAGAGGGCAGTGCTGAAGCATTTCAAGTGGCCTGAGAAGAAAGCAGATGCCATGCGAGAAGCTGCAGTTGAGTATCGTGGCCTCAAACTCTTACAAAGTGAACTTTCTTCACACAAGGACGACCCGACCATTCCGTGTGCAGTTACTTTCAAGAAGATGGCTGGCTTGCTTGACAAGTAAGTATGAACCTCGAGAGACAACAATGTATTTGTTTTTCTTCATCCACGTCTATTGTGTTTTTAATGGACTGGATTGATTTGTCCTTGTATGGTGCTAGGTCAGAGAAGAGCATACACAGATTGATTAAGTTGCGAACCTTTGTTATGCTTTCTTATCAACAATTCAAAATTCCAATTGACTGGATGCTTGACTCTGGATTTATTAGTAAGGTATTTTTTTTTCCTGTTTAAGTCTATTGGTTTTTAGGAAGTTATCAATACAATGATTAACGTCAATAATGAAAGATTTACATACTGTTCCATCCTATTAGAGTTCTATCCTTCACTGTGATTGTAGTGCACATCATTAATGGCAAGATTAATCTCTCTCTAAGCATGACTTCTGTTTCAGGATCTCTTTGGGTCCCACCAACTACCTCTTGTACAAATATCAGTAGAGATTAAGGGATTAGACTGTAGAGATAGTAAAGGATGTCGTAAATTTGTTCTGGATTTGATCTTTCTAGTAGAGCATATATGAGTAGTATTGGATGCTTTGAAGGTTCACAAGCGGGAAATCTAGCTGTATTCCCCATGTTGAGATGTGATCATAGGAACTGATCAGTATTCTTAATTTTCTCCAGATAAAGCAGGGTTCTATGATGCTTGCCAAGATTTATTTGAGGAGAGTAACAACGGAGCTTGAATCTGCCCAGTATTTAGAAAGGGAATCGACACAAGAAGGCCTACTGCTTCAGGGCATCCATTTTGCTTATAAGGTGCACCAGGTGTGTGATCTTGAATCCGTTGTCAATTAGCTGACATGTCTATGATTGCAACACTATCTTCAACTCGTTTGAATCATGTGACTGCTTGTTGCCAACATACCAGACGACAAGTGGAAACAATGTAAAGAAAAACTAGGTTAAAAACAGAGTAGTTCAACATATGGTTCTGTTGTTGAGAGGGGTTAAGTGATACTCGGCAATAGTTGAAAGGTTCAACATATGGTCCACCATTTTTTTTTCATCTCTCACCATTTTTATGCTTTCAAACAAGTGATATTTTGTTTTTTCGTCTCACTGTTTCTCATATGTAACACTGGTTCTAGAGAGAAAGGAAGTTTAAAGTCTGAATCTGTGCTACTCTGCCATGTATCTGCAACCACTTTCTAATTAATTCTGTTCTACATGAGTGCAGTTTGCTGGAGGGCTTGATTCACAAACATTGTGTGCTTTTGAAGAAATAAGACGACGCGTCCCGGGACACCTACGAGAATCTCAAGCTTTGTTGACTGGCATACCATAAACATAGGACTCTAATTGAGGATCATCGTGTTCACTATAGCTTCGAATTTGATAAAGACTAGTGACGATGCTCTTCTCTCTCTCTTTCTGCCCATTCTTTCGACCAATAATGTTGGGCAGTGGATGTTTTTAAAGGACTTTTAGCTGGTGTACAAAAATATACATGAAATCTTTTGATCTGGTTAGCCTCTTTTTGTATCAATCACAGGTATAGAATTCAGTATTGTCAATATGCCACGAACAGATTTCTTCATTTGGAGATCGATTAATTGGCGCCCTAGAACAAGCAAAGGAGTCGAACAAGGCTCTATGTAAAGGCTGGATTGACTTTGCTTAGTTGACATTCATTCAATATAAGCGTACTACTTTTGTCCAGAATTCCGGTTTTCTGGGGAGCAGATCATTGTAATCTTCTGTTGAATGTTGCGTAGTCGAAAGGTTTCTCATTTTTTGAGGGAATTTCCCTCGCCTTTCTATCAAAAGATTGTGTTCTTGCCTATACGTGTATCATCGATTGGTTTCCGTAATTTGCTGGGTATTGACAGTGCTGTTTACCTTAATTTCTCAGTTACTGCAAAAATTTGCGGTATTATATTCTGGTCAAGTATTCAAACATTGCGGTCACGTATTTTAACCTTGTGGTCGCAAACTCGCAGAAATTCCACCCGAATTGAAACCCTGATCAGGAATCTGCAGTCTTGAGGTGTTGGAATTGATAGCATATTTGGAGAAAGCAACAGAGGTTGAACGAAGACCTCCATTTGTGTCGGTCAAGCACGGCCGGCCTTGAGGTAAAGCCGGAGGTGCAGCCGCTTGAGAGCCCAAAAATCAGGGCCCCATTTTCCACAGACGCCGTGTGTGTGTGTGTGTGTGTGTGTGTCTATATATATATATATATATATATATATATATATATATATATTGTTCCTTGTTATAACAAAACAAGAGGAATCGAAAAAGTAATATTTGTATATATTCATTTAAAACTCTTTGTTAGATTCCCATCAATTCTATGACCCTACATATACGTTTCAGATCCTCTAAAGATGATCGGACCTGTTCATTTTTTTGGGAGTAAGTAGAGCCGTTCATTTAATTTAAAATATTTTGTTTAGGATTCCTGTAAAAAATCAGCTTAATCAAATATCAAGAAGGACGTTTACGTAGCATCTAACTTTGTCTCAGAATTCAGGTCTGGACTTGCAAAGTTGGATGTATTGTAAACAGTCTTATCGATATCCAACTAAGCTAATCTTTTATATGAAGCTTGTCAAAATATTTTAAACAAAATGAGTGGCCCTGATCATTTTTTAAGACTCGGGATAGGTCCAAATCGGATTGTGTGGGATCAAATGTATACTGAGTTGAATGGGATCCACCTTGGGCTTTCATACAAATGATTTGAGCCCTTAAAATTTTTATTAAAATAGCTTTTAGGACGTTGCTGTAAAAAAATTTAGTTCAAATTGAGTACGGATAAGATCTTATCAATTCATTTAACTTTTGGTTCCTGTAAATTCAGAAACCAAAAGTCGACCTAGGACCCTTAAAATAATATTTTGAACAAATTGAATTGCTCGGACCAATTGTGTAGAACCTCGATGAGCGTCCCACGTGTGTAAACTTGGTGCACAGATTTGATGCACTCAATGATTTTCCCACTATATTAAGTCCCGCCACCCTAGCTTCTGTTGCGTATATTTATTAAAAAATTGGTCTAGGGTCCATTATAGCATGTTTCTAATCCATTAGGTCCACTGATCAAGTTTCTAATCCATTAAGTCCACTAATATGTATTTGGTAAGGCATAAAGTTCACTACATTTAAAAAGGAAAATAGTGCTTGACAGAATTATCCTTCCATTCAAATCCCATCCATTTAGCCCATTATCCCTTCTACTTTTGAAATCACGCCAATTACGGTAGTGACGTTAGAATTTTGCGACAGAGAGAAAGAGGGAGTTTTGCGACAGAGAGAAAGAGAGAAGATCACATATAACGTTATATACTCGTTCAACAATTCACATTTAACGTTAGATACTTACATTTTACGTTATATACTCATTCATCAGCTCACATTTAATGTTATATACTTACATTTTACATTATATACTCATTCATCAACTCACATTTAACGTTATATACTCATTCGCACATGACAGAAGATCACATATAACGATATTAAGGATGCAAACCTAAAATGATTTTGGTTGTTCAAGTTTAACCTTATATAATGTCATATGTTCATTTTTTCAAGGGATACACATGACAGAAACATACATTTAACGTTAGATACTCATTCATCAGAAAAAATGGAATTTTGACCTTGCCTCATATAACAATATTAAATGTGAAATCGACATTTGATAAGTGGTTCGGTTGAATATATAACGTTATCAAAAGTGAGTTAGTGAAGCCGCTGCGCGGACCAGTTCAATAAAGTAAAATATATAATGTTATATGTGAGTTTCTGTGCAGTGAAACTCCAAAAATAAAAAAGAACATATACCATTATTTGGGTATTATTCAGAACATGAATAACAAATCAATTTCATTGATTTATGAGGCTTACATAGTTATAAATTTGATCGACAAATCTACAAAATGGATTCAAAATTTTCTAAATAGCAATATGAAAACAAGATAAATAAATTATACCAAAAGACTTTAAATAAATTAAAATTCTAAATCTAATGGCATTGGCTGTCTTTTCAGACTCAACGATCTTGATGTGACTCTTCAATTTCATCATGTATCTTTGGTAGAAGGATTTGATGTGAAGGACTCTTCTGAGGTTGGAGTTCATCATTAATCCCATCAGCACAGTGTCATTATGGTTATCTGTTAAAAACTAAACTCTGTTATAGACATATATGGTTATCAGAAACACACATATAATGTTATATGATTTACTTTATTGAATTGGTCCGCGCAGCGGCATCAATAACTTGCTTCTAATAACCATATACAGATTCAGACATATAACATTATATGTTCAGAAAAGCTGGCATATGACAATATATATTCACAGAGATTGACACATAAACAATCCACATATAATCACACAACAGTGTATCGACATTTAACCTTATATGTCTGAATCTGTCCCAAATAACCAATTGACGACATAAAGAATTGAAACAGACTGACAAATAAAAAGTCCACATATAACCACACAACAGTGTATTGCCATATAACCTTATATTTACACATATTTCCACGAAATTCAGTGAATACTGACCAAACAATAACGTTAGATACACAAATAACCATCATTTGGGTTAATGGTATATGTTCCGTATATGTGTCTCATATACGAAGACCATATCATATCTTTTTATAATATGGTTATATGTACAAATAAAAATAACATATATTTATATACAAAAATTAATAAACTACTAAATTTATGTTATTGAATAGGTCCGAGCAGCGGCTTATAAACCTGAATATATAACCATATATATTCATAGAGCAAAATGACAATCGAACAAAATGAATACCATACATCTTCAAAGAACAAAATGATATTTATAAACAACCAACAGAAGAATATATAACGTCATATAATGTTACGCAATAACATATAGCAATATAATGTTATAACCTAATGTTATATGTTTACATCCGGGGGTGTGGGGGCGGAGCCCCCACGACACAAAGTGCCGCAGTTCTGGGTGCGACTTTAACTGCAGCGAAAACGATATTTTCAAGAACTTGTGGTGTAATTTCGGCCATAGAACCTGACCTATTTATATTACAGTCGGTATGTAATTAGGGTTATATGTTAAAGACTCAGATGTTAATAGATAGCATCATATGTTATTCCGCTGCAATGAAAATGATTTCAGAAGCTCATAGATAACATTATATGATCCCATAAGTTCATCCAAAATCCTAACCAAACCAGATCTGAACAAATAGTAACAAATAACCTTATATGTTCAATCCTAAAATAAACTTGACTTACCTGTTTGTGTTGAAACAACGGCAGTGGTGGGAATGAAGCTGACGGTGGAAAAGGACGGCGATCTCGTAGAGATTTGTGCAGATCTCGTTCGGTGACACGCTAGCGACCTATACTTTTGTCGAACACGAAGGTGACGTGGAGGTGAGATGCGATGGCGACGGCAAGGTTGGGACGGGATGCGACAGCGACATCAGGTGGGTGGCGATGGCGACAGGAACGGGAGGCTGGGATGGAATGTGACGGCAACTGGAGGTGGGCGGCAACGGCGGTGACAACAGGAGGTTGAGTCGAGATGCTTGTCCTGGCAGCTCCCTCCTCTTTCTCTCTCTCTCTCTCTCTCTCTCTCTCCCCCCCCCCCCCCCCCCCCCCCGTTTGAAGGAAATGGAAAAGAAACTGCTATAGTGGGGTATATATAGTGATTAGGGCTACAGGGTTATATTTATATTAGTATTTTCGAAGGCTAGTGGACTTAGTGGGTTATGAAATTTAGAAGTGGACTTAGTGGGTTATGAAACTGCTATAATGGACTTATGAAAAATTCTCCCTATATATATCCCTATAACCTTTGTCAATTTTCGAACGTAGTATCACACAGTCACAGAGAGAGAGAGAGAGAGAGAGAGAGAGAGAGAGAGAGAGAGAGAGAGAGCAACATGACTGTACCAAAAGGCTATCGCTTTAGGCCTACAGATCAAGAACTCCTTCTAAAATATCTCGAGAACAAGTGTACGAACGAAACCCTGCCTTGTGACATCGTTATCGATCGTGAGATTTATGGCGACAAAGCCCCGTGGCAGAATTTCACCGACGAAGATCCCTGGGAGATATCCAAAACCAAAGACAAGAAGACAGATTTATGGAAGACAGAAGGTACAATCTACGTTTTCACGACCTTGATCAAGGCCAGCCAAAACAGGATTGGCAGAAAAGCCGGTTGTGGCTCATGACACGGAGAGACCGCTAGTGAAGAAGTTAGGAACGGTAAATCTGCAATTGGGTACAAGACAACGTTGTACTTTGAGATTGCCGCCGATGAACCTATTGCAATGGACGGGCCTGTGGAAAAAGGCCACTGGATCATGCAAGAGTACTCTCTCCGTGATGGCAATACTGATAAAAGTAAAGGCAAATATGTTCTTTGTAGGATAAAAAGATTCGAATCAAAGTATACCAAGGTATCTCCGAGAAAAAGAAAGAATGTTGAGGCTGCCACTACTAATAATGACCTTGTAGTTTCGAAACCTGTAAAGTGTGTTAGAACTGAGGTTATGCAAGAAAAGAAGATGGAGTGTGATATTACTACGGCACCGGATACAGAAGTTGTTCCCTTCTCAAAAGATCAACAATTTGTGCAAGATCAGAGTTTTCTAATGAGTGACGATGCGAATGAGTTAACCGTTGAAGAACTTGAAGCTATTTGGGAACAGGAGGAGCAAGGAAGTTATTCACCTTTGCATTGTGATAATTCTGCACTTGTTCCATTGGATAGCAATACTGTAACGTCAAATACAAACTTTCACATGCCTACAGCGTGTCTTGATGAATCAGTTCCGGTTGTGGAACAACAACAAGGTTTTGGGCTTGATTGTAATGCATTTGAAAATATCTCTTCGACTCCCAAACATGATTGGGTACAGTATTCGAACCCCTCTCACATAGGGGCACAAAATTTATCAAATACAGAAGCCTGGTTGAGTGCGGAGCTTCTTCCAAGCGATCAAGAGAGTGAAGGGTGTTGAAAATTTTACGGAATTTCAGATGAATGAAATTGGGGCTACCGGAGGGTCTCTCGAGGCAACCGATCGAGCATGTGCCGGATTCGTTGTATCTGGACGTACCACAATCAATAGACGTATTGATGTGTGGATTCTGTAACCCCCGAAACTCCCCCATGATTGTGAATTCAAATCCCGTAACCTCCCTATTCATTGGCAGAATTCATTGGAGAATTCATGGCTGCATTTATCATCCTGGAGTTACAATTGTCACCTCCTTTGCCTATAAAAGGAGGCTCACGTTTTTGGAGAAGTCACCAGCAAACTCACAACATTCTAGCACACTCTGAAATTCGTTCTTGAGAGAGAGAGAGGCAGGCGGTAGTCAGTTTGCCAAGGCGGTCAACGGCGGTGTTTCGACGACCTGCGGTTTAGCCGAGCCAACCCTGGGAGGAAGACGCTGAACAAGAACCTACAACACCGACGGTAGGCGGCGAATCTTTCTTAAGGAGACTGTGGTATCACACATGACTCGGTTTGATTTTTTCTGGAAATTCAGTTTGTATCTCGACTGTTTTATTCTGCTCTGCATTTGTATTTTTGTTTCGATTATGTAATTGTTACAATATTAATGAAATTGTTCTATGGAATTATATGTTATGTTGAAATTTTCCCAACAAAGGGTTCTTGTTTCCAAACTCCATGTTTCATGCCACAGCAGAACCATCACCGATATTCTCTTTTTCCAATGATTTGGTTTTGGATCAGCAGAAAAATAACATGTCAGAACATCTTCCCTCAATATGGTGGTGAGATTAATCATTCCTGAAGAACGAGGAATGGAGCTAGCAACATCAAGAGCAAGAGAGTGCACATTGTGGTATGTATGTAGTGTGTCCGTTCGAGGGGTCGCTTCTAAGTAATCAAAATTCCAACAAGTTGAAGATATTGTTGTTTAAATTCAGTATGTTTTTATCAGTTTAACGATTATTCGACTGTGGAATATGTATCTTATTCTATTTGCCTAATGGTTTGCTTCTCCTATTTTCCAATTGGGGTTTGCTTCTTTTGTACGATATGCAGCCCAAAATTTGCTGCATATCAAAGGGATATGAACTCTTTTATTTATTTCTCTAGTGGTAGATTATGAAAACATGTTTTCATTATATGCCCGTAAAAAAAAAAAATGATTCCGGTGGTAATGTGATGAATGGAATAAGGCTGTTGAGTGGGCGAAACCAATGTTTGCACAGATGCTGGTTCTATATTAACTGAAAGAAAGGTTTCAGTTTGAAGCAAAAAATTTAACTGATACGTATGGGCTACAATTTTTTCTTATTAGGTTTGTTGCTTTGTTTGGTTTGGTGGAAAGCTGCTCATCAAGGGAATTAGTACTTGAAACGCGGAGCTCCAAAGTGAATTCTTTTTTTTTTTTTCTGCATTAACAATTATTGCTGTTGATCAATTTTGCCCGACTTGATTTCGTAGTTTTTTCCCCCCACTTATTGTGAACTCTTAATACATGAACTCAAGAAGGAGAAAGCCCCTAACAACTTCAGTCTTTAGAATCCAGAAAATCTCGAATCCAAATTGAGATCCATAAGCACATGTTGATGTAGAGTCTCCTACACCTTTTCCAATTGGATTGTTCCTTATGGGACAGAGACAAAAGCGAAGGATTGATCAGAAATGTAGCAATATATCAAACTCAAACATCACAAATAGGAACTAAATTTTTGTGCAGTGGCAATATGATGAATGACATGATATTTCTGGATATTCCATATGGAAACTTGTTATGGGGAAAAGAAAGTTAAGTAAGCATGGAACCTACTGTCATCGAAATTTTCAATTAATGCTGCCTATAAGAGTTTTAATTCTCCAATGAAACATGAAACTGTTGATTATGTGCAGTACTAGCACCTCGACTCATCTCCTCCGATCCCCAGTCCTAGTCAAAGGCAGGTCGATTATTTGCGTCGGGACTATGAACTATTCTGCCTACAGTTTAAGTGTGACATCCCACTTTTTTTTCCGGTAAAAAAAAAACTTTTGACCCAAATAATTAAATCTTTCATTTCTCTTTTTCAAACTTCTTAATAAAATAAAATACTTCTATTTTAAATTTCATAATATCAGGGCTATTTTTCTAATATGTGTTTTTATACTAAATGTCAGTTTATAAGATGTGTATAGTTATTTATCCGTGTGAGAGAGTTTTAAGGGTTGTGGGAGAGTGGGTCATTATCTGCATATATAAGTGTTGAGAGACCTAGGTTATTTTAGTTTCTCTAGAGAATTGTGAGAGCTAAATAGTGCGGTGGCGTGGGAAGGTTTTCACCGGAGCTGTGATTTTTAGGTAAGTCTTCTAATTAATTTCTCTTAGATATTATATTATGTAACTTACCCTTTAGGCTTTTACGATCATATATTGGAATACGGGTTTTTGTTGTTTGAGAAGTGAATCGGTGGTACGGGTTTTTGTTGTTTGAGAAGTGAATCGGTGGGGGAGAGAGAGAGAGAGAGAGAGAGAGAGAGAGAGAGAGAGAGAGAGAGGTGTGCGTGCATGTGCCAGCCGTGTGTGCATGCCGTGTGTGAAGGTGAGAAGTAATGGTGGTATTCAATTGCAAAATAAGTTTCTGGTGATTTGCACGTTGGAGTATTGTTGATTGGTGGCACTTGATTTTAGGTTTAGGAATTAATTATTAGTAGTCGTATAAGTTTAGGCATTGACTAGTTACAGTACAGTAGATCATTCACACACTTTTAAATTTATTTGTTTCTTCTGTTTGCAATACAGACTAGTGGATTGTTATCAACATTGCAATTGGTTGCATTCTCTCAGACTTAAGGTGAGTAGTTAAGCATGTGATCCCTTCTTTTGGAATCCTCTTGAGCCTATCGATTCTTTACAGTTCGTTATTGGTTGTGATTCGATGATAATTATTCCTATTCGTTGCTCTCATAATTATTGGCAATTGTCGTACCCTTTGGCATACAAGGTTCATTGATTAAAATTAATAGGATTGTTGGATTGCCCATATTTTTCTTGTTGCTCCATAATATTATTGTGACTCTGCAACGGCACGGAGAATAATCCTGGTGCAGGTGCCTCCGGCTCGCCGTTGTTCTATTTGTGTTTGGGACCATAGACTGTGTTGATATTTATTAAAGTCCAAGGAAAAGACCCGTGAGATATCGTGGTGACTTTGGCCACTAGGGAAAAGACTTGTGAAATACCCTGTGACTCTAGTGCTCAACGGATAGGGAAAAGACTTGTGAAATACCCTGTGACCCTATTCCGGATCGGCTTATGGAAAAGGTCCCAGGCGCCATCCTGTGGTGACTTTAAGTACGATGTTGGATCCAACGGGCAAAGCCCTGAGAAAATATTTGGCATTTGGAAATTAGTAATTATGGTTCTCACTTTGGTTCATACTTCTGTTATTGTTGTTCGTCGTTCGGATATTATTGGATTCATTGTTTGATATAATTATTGTGGTGATTCGATTATTGTTGTTGCTATTCGTTAATCCGTTATTCATCTTGTGGATACTATTTGTTGAGTTGTTGATCTCTTTGTTCAATATTCGGTTTGTTGATAGTATTCGTTGAACCATCGATCTCTATTATTAATTTGAAACCATTTCTTTGAAGCCCACAATAATCTTTCGTTGAAAGTATGCCACTTTGTATTACCCTTAGCATGCTTAACTACTCACTGAGCTCGTCAGCTGACGGATTTATTCCACATTATTTTTCAGGTTAGTTCATGGAGCATTATAGTGGACTCTGTGGCATTGTTGGGATCTTCTGTTTGGACCTCTAGGACGTCTGCATTCTTATTTCTTTTCTATTGTCAAAAGCTTCCGCACTTTTATTTATTAGCTTCCGCACTTTTATTTATTAGCAGTTCATTAGGAAATTTGGGATTGGAAAATATGAGATATCGTGTCATTTGCTATGAAAAATATTGGTTTCGTGTCGCACATTTATTGTAATAAAATATCCAGTTTTTTTTATTTGTTTCAAGTTGCTAAAAATATTTTTAATTAGGCTTCGTGTCCCATGATTGCTTCATGGTACACGGCCGGTCATGCGCCCGGATTTGGGGTGTGACAAAAGACTTGTAACGCCCCAAGCAGACCACTGGGCCAATACCTTGATTTTGATCCACAAGCCACATCACATGGCCCAAAAGCTTAAGCACAAGGTACTAGTAGTAGTCCACAAGATTTATTATATGCCCAAGATCATCCATGTAGACTTCCGATGTGGGACGGGGTGTTACATTAAGGTCTTGGGGTCAGTTTAGAATTACTGTAAGTATCTGCTCTCTTGAGATAATGTGCTGATCGCCTGTTCCTAGGAAAATGGAATCGCGACACAAGCTAGATATTAGAGTTTGCAATAAAGATTTGTACGCAAAATCAACCACAACACACTCACATAGGTGTGGGAATGTTTGTATCATTGTCGTAGAGTTTGTGGCCTGGTTGAAAGCTATAAGTTTTAAACTCACAAGCCATCTATCACAGTAGCTAGCCAAACTGGCTTCATAAAGAGGAAAAGAGGCGGAGCAATGCTACTGCCCGAAAGTTAATATGAACCATTGATTTTCATTTTAGGACATTTTTGGGATAACTTATAAGGGTGCATAGAATTATTGATGTGAATAACTGTCGTTTTGTCTGATCATCCCTCTGATCAAGAACTATCATATACAAGTCAATCAAAATTATGAACACAAACTTGACGAGCAAAAAAAAAAAATTATGAATACAAACTTAAAAGGTTATGAAATCTCTTTTCCTAAATAAACATATTGGGTGCATAAAATTTTTGGTTATTACTCGTGAAGCTTTCCTTCAGCCTGTAAATTTATGTAAAATCAAGAAACCAACAAAAAATTTGTAATGTTTATCTACAGTTTGTCTATAGCGGCAAAGAGTAATTTTTTGCGGCCAAAAGTAAATCTATGCAGTCAGGAGTATTTCTATTCGGCCACAAGTAAATTCTTTGCAGCTAGGAGTTTTTCTTTGCGGCTATGAGTAATTCTATGCGGCCACAAGTAATTCGATCTTTGCGGCCAAGAGTAATTTTTCGTGGCCAGAACTAATTCTATGCGGGCTCGAGTATTCTTTGCGGCCAAGAGTAATTCTTCGCCGCCATGAGTAATTCTATGCGGCCAGGAGTAATTCTTCGCGGCTAGTAGTAATTCTTCGCGGTTAGGAGTAATTCTTCGTGGCAAAGAGTAATTCTTCGCGGCCACAAGTAATTCTTTGTAGCCAAGAGTAATTCTTCACGGTCAAGAATATTTCTTTGTGGTCAAAAGTAATTTTTCGCAGTTATGAGTAATCTTCTGTTGAATGTTGCGTAGTCGTAAGGTTGTCATTTTTTTAGGGGATTTCCCCCTCCTTTCTATCAAAAGATTGTGTTCTTGCCTATACGTGTATCATCGATTGGTTTCCGTAATTTGGTGGGTATTGACAGTGCTGTTTACCTTAATTTCACCCTTTGATGCTTCATATACCCATTAAACACGGTACCACTCAGGAGCCTTTTCACAACTAGTTAGAAATCTGCAGTATCATGTCAATTCGCAGTTCTGTTCCATTTCTGTTTCTTGGGATCCATAAAATTGCCGCATACGGGTCTCAAACCCGGATGAGGAAAAAGGCGTGCGTTAGGTAGCTAGCAGCTAGCACGTAAAAAATTCTGTTAAATTCTCGTGGTATGCATTCGATTATGAATAATGAAGACAACAAAGTCACATAGACCCGAATTGACGTACAAAATTTTATTTCAATAACTAGACAAGTTTCTAAGTACGTCGACTAATTTCAAGAACTAATTTAATTGTCCATCAGCGGGCCATTTAAAGCCCGGGCTTCGAGTTGATAAGACTTGAACCTGAGACTTATGAGGACAAAACCTATCGTAGTGTCGTGTATGAGAAACAGAAAGCCATTTATCGAACCCCAGAGCATTTGGTTGAGTTTAGATGTATACAATATTTATCAAACTTATCTATTTGGGGGCCGTATTGTTGGGCCCAAAATTGGGGGCTCTAGGCGGAAACCTGGCCTATGTCCAGGGCCGGGTCTGGTCACCCCGCCCCCCTTAAAAGCTCCCCCCTTGAGGTGTCAATCATTTATTGCATTAGATGGAGATTTCCATTCAACCCATGGGGGGCTGGCCGTACCACCCCGCCCCTGAAAAGCTTCGCCCTTGAAGGTGTCAATCATTTTTTTAGTTGAACGTAGATTTCCATCCAACCCGTGAAATGCAAGACTGCAAATCCTGAGAGATGTGGATGATACCTTAAATCATAGGATGTGTAGAGATTTTTAAGTTAATTAGTATTTCAACGTTTAGGATTTGAGAAGAAGGAGTCTATATATATATATATATATATATATATATATAGAGAGAGAGAGAGAGAGAGAGAGAGAGAGAGAGAGAGAGAGAGAGAGAGAGAGAGTGAGTGATTGCTGTTAGGAGTGAATTTCATTTTCTATTAGTGAAAGCAATGGTTATATATCATTATTTTTTTGAACTTTTTGAAATAAGGAAATGTTGCTTGATGATGTCTAATAGATCATGATCAAATGGATCACTGAATGTCATTTGTTCTATTTACAGTAAAGTTTAAAAATCAATCAGGCAGGAGAGAGAGAGAGACTTCCGTTTTTAGAAAATTTGGCGAATGTTTCTAAAAGTAAAAAAAAATTTAGAAAGCAACTTATATACTCCCTCCGTCCCTAAATAAGTGTCCGATGCACAAACCTAGACCTTCAAAAAGATGCATTTGTTTCGTTAAAAAAATTAAATTCTTTTCACAGATCAATAGATAGCAATGAGTTCTATTAGATTGTGAAAAAAAATTAAAATTTTTAACGAAAAATATGCATATTTTGTAAGGCCTAGTTTTGCGCGCCGAACACTTATTTAGGGACAGAGAGAATATATCATAACTATAGTTTGATCTTTTACGTCGCCTTTTATAAACTTTTTTCAACTGAATTATATTTGTATACATTTTCGATTATTCTCATCACGACGAACGCTAGGACAAAAGGGGTAGTATATATATAGTTCCACAATTGAACAAATTAAGAGACAACAGAGAGAAGTCAAAGATGTTGGAATCTTTTCTGAAGTGTTGGGAGAAAATATGCTGGAATCACAACAAGAAAAATATGCCCTTGATGTTTGGGGTGTGAGATATTGTACTTTGGTGGCCTTTTTAAAGAGTTTGGGGTGTAGTTCGTGTAGGTCTTTTCTCGTCAAAGCCTATCCGCCTGATTGGCTATTCTCTCATCGTCCAAGGAAAATTATGCCCCTGATGTTTTTTTTATTGATTATCAATGAAAATTTTAAACTTTTGGCCAAAATAAAAAAATAAAAACTCTCAATCAAATCAATCAATTCACTTTAGCCAACTGTTTCGATTTTGAATAATCACTGTCAATCACCAGCACTACCAGCTAGTATTACATTTCCAAATTACATCACATTGATCAATTTAAAATGGTTTCATATCGAACTAACTGATTGACTAGTCATTGTTAATGCAACTAACAATTGAGAAATCGCCCCACGAATGAGCGGTTTGTTTTGAATATAATATTCAAATCGGCAACATGAAGCTTAACGTCCCTTCATCTCATCGTAGTTGAAGCTGCAAGATGCCACCACCGCTATTGCTGCAGGACCCACATATCGGTCGCCAAGGCTAATCGGAGCCAAGAACCCAGCGAATTGAAAGTGGACTCTTTCTTTTCCTCTAACCCCAAATCCATTTCCTTTAATTAATTCACGGAAAAGAAATGAAATTGGCAAACAAACATCATCCTATCAACAATGTGTAAAGTCAAATACAAACCACCAACACCTACTGTATCTTCGAGTAGAAGTTTATTGGATAACTTAAACAAGAACATTTATCATAACTATTTTTTTTTTCATTTTTGGGAATAACTTGAGATTTTGCTAGAAACTTAAAAAATCAGCTACAAGAGGAAAAAAATTATTGGAGCAAAAAACAAACTTGCAGGACCATGCTTGTAACGTTGCTGTCTTTTCTTTTCTCTTTTTATTTTTTATTTTTTTATTTTTTCGTAAGATGGTCAAGAATATCTGAGCCAACTTACGAGGATCTCGACTGATCTCCTCCCCAATCCCGATCAAAGGCAGGTCATTCGCGTCGAGACTAGAAACTCTTTTACCAATAGGAACTAGCGTTTTAAGGTCCTGGGTCAGTTTAGAATTACTGAAAGTATCTGCTCTCTTGAGATAATGTGCTCATCCTTTGTTCCTAGGAAAATGGAATTAATGGCGGGACAAGCTAGATGGAGTATTAGAGTTGGCAGTAAAGATATGTATAAAACACCAAACACAACACTCTCATGTAAGTGTGGGACCTATCCGTGGGTGATGGGTCTAATCGGCGGGTCCCACACCTATGTGAGTGTTGTGGTTGATATTGTGATTGAGTGCTGTGTGTGTATGTAGTATTGTTGTGTCGAGTTTGTGGCCTGGTTGAAGGAGAAATCTTTGGGTGCTGGGCGGGTACCACACGCCTGGTATGCTGTCGGCGATTCGAACGGGTGAGAGGAACAATGGAGAAATATGGGCCGTCCAAAACTGTTTTGGACGGCTAAGTTTGCCAACAGATACTGCCGCGATTGTTTCTATTAGTATTTCGTCTTGTAGAATTGAATAGGAATAATTATATGGATGGAATTTTTTAGTACCCTCCGTCTCACTTTGTTGTCCCTGTTTCGTTTTTGGCACCTCACAAAAAATTGTCTATATCTCACAATCTATAATATTTTTTATGATCTAAAAAAACTTTGTTTAAAAGAATTATTGAGATCTATCAAAAAAGATTCCTATTAAATATATAAAATATTACTGTATAAATTAAGAGATATAGACAATTTTTTAAGACGTCCAAAAAAAGAAACATGCACAGCAAAGTGGGACAGAGTGAGTATATAGGAGCAGCCTGCAATCCGAAGTGAGGATGATCAGGACGACACATTTTATATAAAATTCTTGACATTTGCTTAAAAATTCATAACTTGAAGAAAAAAAATCATAACATTACAAATGTTATGAAATTTATGTTCAATGTTACGAATTGCAAAGTATACAAAAGGATACGAATACAAGACTAGTGTTACAAACTTATTGAGGGAATTCAACTGGGTACATAGTGCTGTAAACAAGTACTAGTGAACTAGGGATCGATGTATCATGATAACGAGATCAACTGACAGAAGAGCTCAATACTTGTCACACTGCGTCGGCGTAAACGATACGGTGTTTTTGGATAGGTCATACAACACCATGTAGTTCTGCTGCTGCACATTCCCGTATATGGAGAAACCGGGCGACGGGTCGATGGCCAAACACGTGACCCCCAATCCAGGTACGAAAATGCTCGAATTCCCTAGAAAATAGTTCTCCGTCGGCAAATCTACATCCGCGCCTGTGAAATGGAATATCAGTTTGGGTATCACCACGCTAGCGGGATTGGGTGGCAATTTGAAGCAGAGATCAAGCCCGGTGACATTGGATACGTCGACTACCGGAAGCTTTACTTGTTTGATAAACTGTTCTCTGACAAGAAGATACGCGTTGGAGTCCAGATACGTAATTGTTGTGCCAGAGTCTAAGATTACGCCTCCAGACCCATCAGGATTGATTTGAAAAGTTGTTTTGTTTACGGGCAATCTAGTGCTACCAATTGTGATTCCTTCGAGAGAGAGATAGTAAAAAGTGGGAAAGAATTGGTTTTGAAGCAAAGGGGTGGTTTTGTTCGGCCCAGCAGCAGCTCGTTGGGAGCCTATCAGAAGGGTACTAGGTTTAGCATCACCATAAGAAGTTAAACAATACGAAAACTGGTGCTCGCGCAACTGGGAGATGAGCGACAAGGGTCCGCGTCCGAGGCCTATCAGGCCCTCGGTCCCGTTCTCGAATCCCAAATTAGATAGACCACAACCGAACGTTACTTTCGGCACCTTGACCTTCTCGAAAGTAAAGGTCTCGGTGCCTAAAAAACCTGAAGTTATCCCACTTCCGTATTCGTAGATATACACGCACCCGTTGAACGGGTTGCAATTTGAATATGGCAGAAGGTCTAGGCAATATTTGCTGGTGCATGACACATTTGAAAAAGAGGAGGATTTCTTTGGATCGAACAACGGATCGGACTGAGGAACACACTCCTGACAAGGCTGGCATTGAGTCCATATGAGGTCGCTGCCGGTATCCATTAAAGCTGAGTAAGAATTCGGCGGGGTCCCTATCGAGAAGTTCATGAAGTAAGCGCCCAGTCCTGCATAAACCGTGGTCGCCAGTTCTGGTTGGTTAGCTGTCGAAACCATTTCATTGAACTTTTGGACCCTGGCATTGGAACGCTTTACAGCCCGGTATAAACGCTCAAATTTAGTGAAGCTTTCACCCGAATCAATGTGGTTTAGAGTAACTTTGAAACCAGTTTTCATCAGTTGATTCTGATGATTATCAAGAGCTCGACGTGGCGTGGAAAATGCGGGTGAAATGGATATGAGAATCAAAGCTAGGGTAAGAAAGAGGAGGGAGGATAGAGATGGTGGTGATGAAGCCATGATGAGTGGAGTGAGAAATAAGACACATGTATATTGGGTATTTATACAGGGTTTAGGGAAGAAAATGTCTTGGGTATCCAATAGAATGAGCATGACATTATTATTATTATTTTTCTCGGCAAAAGAATAGATTTTATTAATGAATGGAATGGAACATACAAAGATTAATAGTATATGAACATGACGTTCGTTGAAAAAAGAGAGGACATGGTAAACATTTATATATATTATTAAGAAGAATAGGAGGACATCTAATCTTAGTTAATATAAAAAAGGAGGGTATCAATTCGTATTTTCAATTTTTTTTTAACGAAAAGATGAACCCAGTTATATTAATATGAAAATAAAGTACAACGAAACAACGATACAAAATACTACAATAATAACAACAAAACCAAAATAGAGATAAGCCGTGTCTACATTAATTTATAAAGAGAAGCCGTGCGCTACGTTAATTTATCCAAATCAATGAGTACCTTCAATTTAATTTCTTACCCGATTTCCTATATATGCATTCGAACAAGTTCTTATTTTCTCTTGTCCTCCTATTTCTCATCGATCAAATTTGTAATTCTTCCTATTGGAATTTTTCAAAATTCGGTGAATGAAATTAGGGAATTTGGAAGGGTCTCTCGAAGCAACTGAAAGGCCTCCTTTTGGGGGTGCATCGAATCAGTACATTGGATGTTTAATATTGCGCTGCTGGTTAATACCAAGGATCACCCCCATGATGTGAAAATTCATTCACCCACTTTCAAGTAATGATTTTAGGAATGGAGCTCAGGGGTCACCTTCTTACTTAAATAGTTGGCAATCTCGTTTCCATGCTGGAATTAGGAGACTCACATGAAATAATATATTTGTGGCTTGACCCCAAAAATCGAACCCTAATCAGTTGTGAGGGAAACAAAACACCAACCAACTGGACTAGTTATCCTTGGGGCTTAAATTGCGGCTAGAGAGTTTTGGATGGGTCTGGGTAGGGTATGCACTTTTCATTGCTTAAATTTGGAACATTGGGTCTTGGATTCAGTCCAACTGTTATTCCAAGTCTATTCCCTTGGCCTGTTGGTGTCTATTAAGCTGATCTCATGTTATATTGATGACGTTTGAATCATCAATACACACCCCATTAAGGTGTGTACTATATGCACCTATTATATGGTTCATATTGTGCCACCTCATGAAAAATTACTTGTAGGACCGGTCATTCATAACATTTTATTTCGTATCGTAACTTTTCTACTAAAAATTCGTAACTTTTCATTAATATGATTCGTAACTTTTTAGCAATAGATTCATAACATTTTGGAAATCATAATATTTTGGTGTGTTTCAACGAAGGTGCATATGATACACACCAAAATAAGGGGTGTGTATTGTAGCACTCCCTTGAATCAATTGTTAAATTTGTAAGTCGTAATTTTGAGCAATAATTTTAATTCCGGTTGTTTTTCATTTGTTGGTCGTAGTTGTAACAGGGTGACTAATGCTGTAGGCAGATATTCCGTATCTCTTCCTCACCCTACAATCCTGCAAGGAAATTTCCCGAGGTGCATACGCACGGAAGCATCGTTGGATGTTACTATTTTGAATTGATATATCAATAAAGTTCGTTATATAGATTGAAAACAAAAGAAGTTCAAGTAATTGACAAGTTAAAACAAAAATCTGTAGTTACTCATCAAAGATCACCTTTTTCAAGTCTGAAAAAATAATTTTATTAGTTAATCAAAACAACACGTTTCATTAAATTAAAAAAAAAATTAGCTTTTGAAGATGGTATACGTATTCTAAGGTAGATGAGGTGTCCAGTGGCGGAGTCAGGATTCAAACTTGAAAGTGACACAGAAAAGATCAGTATGACTGTCACAAGTAATGTTTGATTCACAAATCCAAATCCTACAAAAAAAAAAATTTGTTTTATTTTAATAACTTCAAACTTTTTTTCAAATCTTAAGGAAACTCGTCGAGATCTAGCATTTTATGAAAGGACGTTTGAATTTTTTTTTTTTATAACCAAAATGCATTTTTAAGTTATCATTCGTGGATTTGGACACTTTTTTGTTTTTTTTTTTTGGGACAGAGAGAATATTTAATCTCAAGAAAGTATACGCGTCCTCATATTAATCATACATAATATCCGAAAAAAATACATAATGTTGTCATAGGCTCATTATCCGTCAAACAATGGCCATTGAAATTGGTGGGAGAATGTAAAGAAAAACTGTGATTTTTTGGTGGGAGGTTAGGACGGGGTTGGCCGGCCATGCCACCCCGCCCCCCTTAGAAGTTCCGCTCGTGAATGTGTTAGTCATTTATTACGTACGTAAAATAGAGATTAATTTCTATTCTACTAATGAAATGGGGAGGACGCAAATCTTCAGAGATATGGATGATATGTGAAATCTCACATGGGATCGATGTGTAAGGTAATTTTTTAAAGTTAGAAGGATTACATCTTTTAGGATTTGAATGGAAGGAGTCGATTATTTTAGCCTGCAATCTGAAAAGAGGATATAAAAATGTGAACTATATGTTGATGATCATTCATTGAAGCTCAATAGAAAAGAAATGAAACAAATGCTTGTTGTTATGAGTGAATTTCATTTTCTATTAGTGAATGCATGTACTGGTTATTTGCTGGATGATGTTTTACTACAGAGTCAAATAAATCATTGAATATAATCATTATTTATCTTTATAATCACAGAGAGTCCTTTTAAGGATTCCAAATGGGGGATAACTATGGGATGGCTCAATCCAACTGTCACCCAAAGGTTGGGGTTGGCATTGGATGAAACAAAAGGCAACCAAATCCAATACACGTCAGTATGAATATATTATGAACTTGTTTTTCTTTTGGGTCCGTTTGATTAACGAGAAAAATATAATGGAAAGTGCAAATGATAGAAAGTTAAGTGAAAGGAAAGAAAGAAAAAATGTAATCTTTTTTTCCTAACATTTGTTTGATTAGAATGAAAGTTTTAATTGCAAGAAAATAATAGAGAATAAAATATCATTGTTTGAGAAGAAGGAAAGTTGCCCAAATTAGATGAGAAAAAGTGGAGGGAAGAGGGTAAAGAGGGAAATTAGAGTAATTATTATTGATTTTCTCGAGAAAATAAAATATTTTTCTTGCACATTTTGTAAGAAAAAGATTGTACAGAAAAGGTCACTTTTTACCACTTTCTAGGATATTCTTGCTAAGTTTTTTTTTTTTCTTGCATTTTCTACCACTATCTCGCATATCAAACGGACCCTTGGTTTGATGTGAGAGTTGTTCGGACAGCTTACGTGCACCTTAATTAAATCTCCATCCCAGTCCGGTCAATGACAGACCATCCACGCTGGGATTGGGGTAGTCATAAGAAATTATTTTCTTGCAACTTGACTCCAAGAATCAAACTCTGGCTAATTATGTGGAAAGAAAACACCAACCAACCTGACAATCCTCGGGTCTTAAATTATATGCAAAAACAAACCCTGTTCAATTATCTAAGACTTCAACCATATTCATATCTACGGGGGAAATTTGGTTATGGTTCGAAAAAAAACATCGGTTACTGTACAAGTACCCATCGGTTCGGTTGATATTGCCATTCCTAAACATCTGGTCCTGGATTCGGTCAACTGTTATTCTAAGTATATTCCCCAACGTGTATCCCTTGGTCTGTCATCAATCCTTTGGCGTGTTGGTGTCAATGGGTCGCAGCCGGGGGCATTTCCTTAATTTGGCGCAAAAAAAAATGCTTTTTGATTATGTATTTTTAATTGGATTTGATTTTCACACCCTTTTTTTTTATTCAAATGCACTCTTTTTATTTTGTTTTGTAGTGATGTGAAATTAAATGATTACCCTTTTCATGTATGAAGGAAAAAATGTATGAATGGTAATTTTGTAATTTTATATGAATGAAGAAAAAAAAAAAAAAGGGGGTGCACTTGAACGAAAGGAGTGTGAAAATCAATTTGCTTTTAATTATGTTCAACTTGAGGAACCTCCTAGTTTTATTCTACGTCAACTGAACGATAATGTTGTAGGAGTTAAATAACCCAGAAACTTTTATGCTAAGTGTTATAAGAAACAGAAGCTAATACAAGTAATCAAACAGAGTATACATTTAGTCATTTACTATCACTAGCAAATTAGCAATTATAACAAGAATCTGTTCAATTTGGGGTTTGGTCTTGTTCTATATGGGTGTTGCTAGTTCTCTTGCCAATAATCTCCCCTGTTTAGGTGATCATTACTGGTTCTCTGCGAATCTGCTGTTTGTTTTTGAATGAAGTGCTAGAGTTCATTTTGAGAGCTTGTTCAGATGTTGTCTCACCCGCTTTTCATCTCCAAAGGTTTGGAGGGCTAAGAAGCGTTTTAGGAGGGCTAAGAGGGTACTCTATCTTTTTTGATGCTGTTGTTTCATTTGCTGGTATATTTGGAATTTCTTTCTGATGAGTTTCACATGATGTTGAGGGGCTGCTGATTGGTGTTGCTGAATCCTCATGAAGTTCTAAATTCTGCTTGTTATTGGTTGGGGCAGATTCTTCCTATTTGTTCCTACCTCGAATGGTGCTAGTGCTGCTGATGCCAATTGGATTTTGCTGCTGTATTCCTTTCGGATGAGAACCCATTTGTGCTCCTTAAAGACATTTGCTGATGTATTTGGATATGGTTTGGCTTTGAGTATGGCTTTCGGATGCATCCACTGATTATCCTAATGGTTTCTTTCAATCTATCGTTGGATGTATTTTTTCTTTTTCTGATGCTCTTCTCTATGATTCAAGTTTTTCTTGTATCTAGAGCTTGGTCTTCTCGATGTACCATTTGTCAAGTTAATAAAATTCTATTGCCGATAAAAAAAAAATTTATAACAAGAAACAGTGGTGACTCCAAAAACTTGTAAGCACGGGATTGTTCATTCACTTAATATGCACCAATTATAATAGGAAAAATCATTTTCGATACTAATGAAAAAAATGAATCAACTATTTTCTCTAAACTACGTACAAAGTAAAAGCTCAACTGAATTTCTCATTTTTCACACACACGCACACAAAAAACATATAACTAACTACATGAGCTTCTACAATTGTATTCGACAAGGCGCACTTCGTGTTTTGGAAATTTCAAATAATAACCTCATTGTTGAAAGTATAAAACGTGATCTTTTCAATATATGTGACCAAGCGATCGTTGAATGAGCAACACAACTTGGAATCTTAATAAGATAATTTCAAGTTTGACTCGTCGTTTTTTTTAACAGCTTCAAGTTTGAGTCGTTATTGACACACCTCGATCTCAAACTAACTTTCGTGGGTAATAATTACATGCTAATCTCAAGTATGTTGGTGAAATTTTGTTTAAAAGCTTGAGGGTTTCGAATATTCATGATTTGTTTATGTCACTACCTGATCTCGAATAAGATTTTATCGAGCGAATATAAGCTCAAATTAGAGTATCTTCGATTATTTAGAGAGAGAGTAAGAGTGTGTGTCCGGGGTTCTTTTAACACTTTTGAGAAAAATTTTGTGTGTGTTGACACCATGGGGTCTATACTAAATACTACTAAATTTGATAGGTTCATTTATAAAAAAAAATGAAAAAATTAATACAATATAAAACTAGTCAAAACAAACAACCCTATTTAGATCGACGCGATCACAGGTTTTTTCCTGGAAAGTTTCTCAATCTTATTTTGTTAATTGTCAATAAATATTTATGGTCATTGACCTAGATCAGCGGATATTATAGCTCATATTTATGGTAGATCAACGCGATCACAATATTTTTCTCTGAAAGTTACTCTATCTTATTTTTTCAATTGTCAATAAATATGTATGGTCATCCAGATCAGCTGAGATTATAGCTCATATTTATGGTAGATCGACGCGATCACAGCTCTTTTCTCGGAAAGTTACTCTATCTTATTTTGTCAATTGTTAATAAATATGTATGGTCATCTAGATCAGCAGATATCATTTGCTCATATTTATGGTATGTGGATGGATACATTATAAATAAAATAATATACTTTGACGAACAAATAAACGCCGATAAAAAAAGAACAAAGAAACAGAATGTGTGTAATTGAAGAAAGAGAGGATGCAAATCTTTGACAGACTTAATAATTAAAGACATTATTTATTTATTTACAAAAAAAAAGAAATCGGCCATTTATGGTATGATGATACAGTGCAAATTAAATAATTAACTTTCCTTTTAAGCATATTCGCATTTCCATTTCACCTTGGCTACCACAACTCAGGGGTGACTTTTGACACCCGACATCATATCCTTTGTACCGAGAAATTGGTATGAGAACTACTATTCGTACAGCAACTCTGTACAGACAATACGCACAATATATTTTTGGGCCCGTCTCGAGTTCAAAAAAAATAATTGGAGTTGCTCATTTTGTTCAGAATATTTTGTTTAGGGTCCTTATAAAAAATCAGTTCCATTCGATAGCGATAAGAGCATTTACAAAATGTTCAATTTTGCTTCAAAATTTAGGCTAACAAATATGAACATTTCGTAAACGCCCTTAACGATAATGGATAGAGCTTATTTTTACGGGGACTCTAAACAAAATATTTTCAATAAAATGAACGACTCCGATTATCTTTTTTGAACCTGAGACGGGCCAAAAACCCGTGCTATTTGTACATCTGTTGCTATACCACATATCGGATTTGTGAGTTTTTTAAAGCATATTCGCATTTCCATTTCACCTTAGTTACCACAAATAATGGGAGGGGTGACCCCTTTTTTTTTTGCCATTCATTAAATTTAAACTATTCTATCTTAGAGGATTTGGGGAGTGGGAGGTGTTAACGGGAATTGTATTCTGCCCATGTACATGGGAGTATAAGGGAGGGATGACTTTTGACACCCGATATTTTTTGTACTGAGAAATTGGTATAGCTTTATGTATAGCTTTGTCTGGGTTTGTCATTTTTTTTCCTATGGGTACAACAAAGGCTGTATAGATAGCGGGTACATATCAACTTTAGACCCGTCTCGAGTCCTACAAAATTGATCAGAGCTGTTTATTTTATTTAAAATATTTTTCTAGAGTTCGTGTGAAAACTGAACAGGAGGGCGGTGCTATGCAGCCCTGTGCTGCGCGACGTGCTGTGCACGGAAAATCGCCGCCACTCCGGTCTTGCTTAGGTGATCAGAATCGTTCCATTCGTAGAGTTCGTCAAGTAGAACAAATGTATCAAAAATCAACTCGATCGGATATCATTAAGTATCTCACCCGAACATTATTATCTTGAAATTATTGAGTGCACAAAAAACATTGAATTTTATCTAGTGTTTCAGATTCATTCATTTCAAGATAACAATGTTCAAATAATGACCCTCTTACAACTCGAATGCCCGATCCTCTTTGTTATCTTACTTCAAATAATGTCCTTTTTTTGAACAGCAAAAAAATTTCATTAATTTTTGAAATTGTTACAAAAATCAATAGGAACAAAGAGAACGGCACATTTGAAAGGCCAAAGCCCAAATACAAAATGGGACAAGCCTAACCCTAAACCCCAACACCTGCCGCCCCAAGCCACGCCACCGCCTCCCCAAAAATCTTCAGCTCCCATCGCCGTTAAGCATACCGAGTTTGACCAGAAGACCAACCCGCCGGGAGAAACTCCGCCACCAGCCACCAAAAAACTCGCAACACCGCTAGGCAATCCTGAAACCATCCAAGAATGAGACTAGGAGGAGCTCCGAGCAAAAAACCACCGCCGCACATCCCACCGCTCGAAACAGCCCCATCCGATTGGTCCCCGTAGCTCCCATGCCCGAACCAACCACCACCGCACCTCCCGTGAAAAGCCCGCGACGGAGAGTGAGGAAAGTGAAATGATACGGTGGGACCAAAGAGAGAGGAGAATATCGAGATCAACAACCAGGCGACGGCGGAACGGGCCCAGAGAGAGCCATGGCTGAGACGGAGCAGAAATAAGGCAGTGGAGAAGACCATGGAAGCTTGAAGAGGAAAGGTTGTGGAAAAAGGATGGGGAGGGGAAGCCCACCACAAAAAAAGAAGAGAAAAAGAAGAAGAAGAAGATAATGAATAGTTTAAAATAATTCTTTTTGAATAATAAAGACACAAAGAGTGACACAAAGAGTAGTGACACAAAGAGGAGTGATATTAACAAAAAATAAAGACACATCAAAACCAAATTTAGGATGTGAATTGATTTTCTCACTCTCCTTTTTGTAAATCTCATTCATTTTCTCTCAAAAAATAAATCATCTAATAAAGACACAAAGATGAGTGACATTAACAAAAAAAAGAGTGACAAAATCACTCCCCTTTAGAATATGTCTCTTTTCCATTTTATCTCCATATTTTGCGTTTATTTTTCGAAATTAGTCATCTTTATGTGGTAGACCTGTACAGATTAAACAAAATAAGTTTCAGAGTTTAGTGTCAAGGAAAATATAGTCTCCCATTGCTTGGGATTGAAATGCGTAATCACTAATTTACTTGTAAAGAAAAATGGAAAAGACAAATAAAGGCAGCCAATGATTTTTAGAGGATAAGAAAACTCAAAATTTCGCAATTGCATCCATCATATTTATACCCGTTTTTGACACCAAATCTTTGGCTAGCGCTGGAAGGCCATTCAATTAACATTCAATTAAATTGGGTCAATTTTTATGAGTTGCTTGGGCTAAAAAATTAATGGGCTACATTCAATTAAGAGGTGTTCAATGACTGATTTTATTGTACTTTTCATTTTCTCCATGTCCTTTCCGTAAACAGACTCTCTTAGGGGCAGAGCCAAGTAATGTCTGCTGGATGTTCCCCTTGATTTTTTCATCTTTTTTCTTATAGTTCGGACTGTAAATTGCCACCACATTAGCTATCTCCTTAATTAAATCTCAGGCTATTTTGCAGTGTTATAGAAAAACCGAACTTTTTGGCTTTTCCATCGCCAAAAAAATCAAATGTTTGTCTTTATCTATTTTCGCCAAAAGGTTGTCGGAAATTATCCTAACAGCTTAGCAAAAAATCTGCTCTCTTAGCCACACATTAAAAATCTAATGTTTGTCTTTATTTATTTTTGCCAAAAGGTTGTCTGAAATTATCCAAACAACTTAGCTAAAAGTTTGCTCTCTTAGCCACACATTTTTCATAAAAAAGAAAAAGTAAAAAACAGTGACGAAAATAACCAAAACAGCTTAGCAACAACCCGTTTTTGTAGACATACCAAAAACATTCGCATTCCTTATTGGGTCTGGGGTCTGGGTCAACTCTCCGTTTGAAAGATTCTATCGGCGTAATAAATAGACCATTTTCAACCATGAACAATTTGATGACCCAATGGTGGAACCGAATGGATAATCAATGGATGAGTGATGACGTAGCTGTATACATACACATATATATTATATACGATTGGTAAGTACCACACTAGTATAAATTCCAACGCCACTGGTTAGTGGAGTTACTTCTGCAAAAGAGAAGATGTTCACTCAACTAAGTGAGACTTAATTGACGGATGGTGATCCATTGGTTGATGTTAAGATAGGCCCAATATTTTTTATGTTATTTTGTTGTATAGTCCTTGTAGTTTCTCCTAATGTCTTATCCTATACAGGCTGATGAGAGGGCAGTGCTGAAGCATTTCAAGTGGCCTGAGAAGAAAGCAGATGCCATGCGAGAAGCTGCAGTTGAGTATCGTGGCCTCAAACTCTTACAAAGTGAACTTTCTTCACACAAGGACGACCCGACCATTCCGTGTGCAGTTACTTTCAAGAAAATGGCTGGCTTGCTTGACAAGTAAGTATGAACCTCGAGAGACAACAATGTATTTGTTTTTCTTCATCCACGTTTATTGTGTTTTTAATGGACTAGATTGATATTTGTCCTTGTATGGTGCTAGGTCAGAGAAGAGCATACACAGATTGATTAAGTTGCGAACCTCTGTTATGCTTTCTTATCAACAATTCAAAATTCCAATTGACTGGATGCTTGACTCTGGATTTATTAGTAAGGTATTTTTTTTTTCCTGTTTAAGTCTATTGGTTTTTAGGAAGTTATCAATACAATGATTAACGTCAATAATGAAAGATTTACATACTGTTCCATCCTATTAGAGTTCTATCCTTCACTGTGATTGTAGTGCACATCATTAATGGCAAGATTAATCTCTCTCTAAGCATGACTTCTGTTTCAGGATCTCTTTGGGTCCCACCAACTACCTCTTGTACAAATATCAGTAGAGATGAAGGGATTAGACTGTAGAGATAGTAAAGGATGTCGTAAATTTGTTCTGGATTTGATCTTTCTAGTAGAGCATATATGAGTAGTATTGGATGCTTTGAAGGTTCACAAGCGGGAAATCTAGCTGTATTCCCCATGTTGAGATGTGATCATAGGAACTGATCAGTATTCTTAATTTTCTTCAGATAAAGCAGGGTTCTATGATGCTTGCCAAGATTTATTTGAGGAGAGTAACAACGGAGCTTGAATCTGCCCAGTATTTTAGAAAGGGAATCGACACAAGAAGGCCTACTGCTTCAGGGCATCCATTTTGCTTATAAGGTGCACCAGGTGTGTGATCTTGAATCCGTTGTCAATTAGCTGACATGTCTATGATTGCAACACTATCTTCAACTCGTTTGAGTCATGTGACTGCTTGTTGCCAACATACCAGACGACAAGTGGAAACAATGTAAAGAAAAACTAGGTTAAAAACAGAGTAGTTCAACATATGGTTCTGTTGTTTAGAGGGGTTAAGTGATACTCGGCAATAGTTGAAAGGTTCAACATATGGTCCACCATTTTTTTTTCATCTCTCACCATTTTTATGCTTTCAAACAAGTGATATTTTGTTTTTTCGTCTCACTGTTTCTCATATGTAACACTGGTTCTAGAGAGAAAGGAAGTTTAAAGTCTGAATCTGTGCTACTCTGCCATGTATCTGCAACCACTTTCTAATTAATTCTGTTCTACATGAGTGCAGTTTGCTGGAGGGCTTGATTCACAAACATTGTGTGCTTTTGAAGAAATAAGACGACGCGTCCCGGGACACCTACGAGAATCTCAAGCTTTGTTGACTGGCATACCATCAACATAGGACTCTAATTGAGGATCATCGTGTTCACTATAGCTTCGAATTTGATAAAGACTAGAATTTGATAAAGACTAGTGACGATGCTCTTCTCTCTCTCTTTCTGCCCATTCTTTCGACCAATAATGTTAGGCAGTGGATGTTTTTAAAGGACTTTTAGCTGGTGTACAAAAATATACATGAAATCTTTTGATCTGGTTAGCCTCTTTTTGTATCAATCACAGGTATAGAATTCAGTACTGTCAATATGCCACCAACAGATTTCTTCATTTGCAGATCGATTAATTGGCGCCCTAGAACAAGCAAAGGAGTCGAACAAGGCTCTATGTAAAGGCTGGATTGACTTTGCTTAGTTGACATTCATTCAATATAAGCGTACTACTTTTGTCCAGAATTCCGGTTTTCTGGGGAGCAGATCATTGTAATCTTCTGTTGAATGTTGCGTAGTCGAAAGGTTTCTCATTTTTTGTGGGAATTTCCCTCGCCTTTCTATCAAAAGATTGTGTTCTTGCCTATACGTGTATCATCGATTGGTTTCCGTAATTTGCTGGGTATTGACAGTGCTGTTTACCTTAATTTCTCAGTTACTGCAAAAATTTGCGGTATTATATTCTGGTCAAGTATTCAAACATTGCGGTCACGTATTTTAACCTTGTGGTCGCAAACTCGCAGAAGTTCCACCCGAATTGAAACCCTGATCAGGAATCTGCAGTCTTGAGGTGTTGGAATTGATAGCATATTTGGAGAAAGCAACAGAGGTTGAACGAAGACCTCCATTTGTGTCGGTCAAGCACGGCCGGCCTTGAGGTAAAGCCGGAGGTGCAGCCGCTTGAGAGCCCAAAAATCAGGGCCCCATTTTCCACAGAAGCCGTGTGTGTGTGTGTGTGTGTGTGTGTATATATTGTTCCTTGTTATAACAAAACAAGAGGAATCGAAAAAGTAATATTTGTATATATTCATTTAAAACTCTTTGTTAGATTCCCATCAATCCTATGACCCTACATATACGTTTCAGATCCCCTAAAGATGATCGGACCCGTTCATTTTTTTGGGGGTAAGTAGAGCCGTTCATTTAATTTAAAATATTTTGTTTAGGATTCCTGTAAAAAATCAGCTTAATCAAATATCAAGAAGGACGTTTACGTAGCATCTAACTTTGTCTCAGAATTCAGGTCTGGACTTGCAAAGTTGGATGTATTGTAAACAGTCTTATCGATATCCAACTAAGCTAATCTTTTATATGAAGCTTGTCAAAATATTTTAAACAAAATGAGTGGCCCTGATCATTTTTTAAGACTCGGGATAGGTCCAAATCGGATTGTGTGGGATCAAATGTATACTGAGTTGAATGGGATCCACCTTGGGCTTTCATACAAATGATTTGAGCCCTTAAAATTTTTATTAAAATAGCTTTTAGGACGTTGCTGTAAAAAAATTTAGTTCAAATTGAGTACGGATAAGATCTTATCAATTCATTTAACTTTTGGTTCCTGTAAATTCAGAAACCAAAAGTCGACCTAGGACCCTTAAAATAATATTTTGAACAAATTGAATTGCTCGGACCAATTGTGTAGAACCTCGATGAGCGTCTCACGTGTGTAAACTTGGTGCACAGATTTGATGCACTCAATGATTTTCCCACTATATTAAGTTCCGCCGCCCTAGCTTCTGTTGCGTATATTTATTAAAAAATTGGTCTAGGGTCCATTATAGCATGTTTCTAACCCATTAGGTCCACTGATCAAGTTCTAATCCATTAAGTCCACTAATATGTATTTGGTAAGGCATAAAGTTCACTACATTTAAAAAGGAAAATAGTGCTTGACAGAATTATCCTTCCATTCAAATCCCATCCATTTAGCCCATTATCCCTTCTACTTTTGAAATCACGCCAATTACGGTAGTGACGTTAGAATTTTGCGACAGAGAGAAAGAGGGAGTTTTGCGACAGAGAGAAAGAGAGAAGATCACATATAACGTTATATACTCGTTCAACAATTCACATTTAACGTTAGATACTTACATTTTACGTTATATACTCATTCATCAGCTCACATTTAATGTTATATACTTACATTTTACGTTATATACTCATTCATCAACTCACATTTAACGTTATATACTCATTCGCACATGACAGAAGATCACATATAACGATATTAAGGATGCAAACCGAAAATGATTTTGGTTGTTTAGGTTTAACCTTATATAATGTCATATGTTCATTTTTTCAAGGGATACACATGACAGAAACATACATTTAACGTTAGATACTCATTCATCAGAAAAAATGGAATTTTGACCTTGCCTCATATAACAATATTAAATGTGAAATCGACATTTGATTAGTGGTTCGGTTGAATATATAACGTTATCAAAAGTGAGTTAGTGAAGCCGCTGCGCGGACCAGTTCAATAAAGTAAAATATATAATGTTATATGTGAGTTTCTGTGCAGTGAAACTCCAAAAATAAAAAAGAACATATACCATTATTTGGGTATTATTCAGAACATGAATAACAAATCAATTTCATTGATTTATGAGGCTTACATAGTTATAAATTTGATCGACAAATCTACAAAATGGATTCAAAATTTTCTGAATAGCAATATGAAAACAAGATAAATAAATTATACCAAAAGACTTTAAATAAATTAAAATTCTAAATCTAATGGCATTGGCTGTCTTTTCAGACTCAACGATCTTGATGTGACTCTTCAATTTCATCATGTATCTTTGGTAGAAGGATTTGATGTGAAGGACTCTTCTGAGGTTGGAGTTCATCATTAATCCCATCAGCACAGTGTCATTATGGTTATCTGTTAAAAACTAAACTCTGTTATAGACATATATGGTTATCAGAAACACACATATAATGTTATATGATTTACTTTATTGAATTGGTCCGCGCAGCGGCATCAATAACTTGCTTCTAATAACCATATACAGATTCAGACATATAACATTATATGTTCAGAAAAGCTGGCATATGACAATATATATTCACAGAGATTGACACATAAACAATCCACATATAATCACACAACAGTGTATCGACATTTAACCTTATATGTCTGAATCTGTCGCAAATAACCAATTGACGACATAAAGAATTGAAACAGATTGACAAACAAAAAGTCCACATATAACCACACAACAGTGTATTGCCATATAACCTTATATTTACACATATTTCCACGAAATTCAGTGAATACTGACCAAACAATAACGTTAGATACACAAATAACCATCATTTGGGTTAATGGT
Source organism: Rhododendron vialii (assembly GCF_030253575.1). NCBI lineage: Eukaryota > Viridiplantae > Streptophyta > Magnoliopsida > Ericales > Ericaceae > Rhododendron > Rhododendron vialii. The sequence continues at coordinate 42,247,317 of NC_080558.1, forward strand.
ATATGTTCCGTATATGTGTCTCATATACGAAGATCATATCATATCTTTTTATAATATGGTTATATGTACAAATAAAAATAACATATATTTATATACAAAAATTAATAAACTACTAAATTTATGTTATTGAATAGGTCCGAGCAGCGGCTTATAAACCTGAATATAACCATATATATTCATAGAGCAAAATGACAATCGAACAAAATGAATACCATACATCTTCAAAGAACAAAATGATATTTATAAACAACCAACAGAAGAATATATAACGTCATATAATGTTACGCAATAACATATAGCAATATAATGTTATAACCTAATGTTATATGTTTACATCCGGGGGTGTGGGGGCGGAGCCCCCACGACACAAAGTGCCGCAGTTCTGGGTGCGACTTTAAATTGCAGCGAAAACGATATTTTCAAGAACTTGTGGTGTAATTTCGGCCATAGAACCTGACCTATTTATATTACAGTCGGTATGTAATTAGGGTTATATGTTAAAGACTCAGATGTTAATAGATAGCATCATATGTTATTCCGCTGCAATGAAAATGATTTCAGAAGCTCATATATAACATTATATGATCCCATAAGTTCATCCAAAATCCTAACCAAACCAGATCTGAACAAATAGTAACAAATAACCTTATATGTTCAATCCTAAATTAAACTTGACTTACCTGTTTGTGTTGAAACAACGGCAGTGGTGGGAATGAAGCTGACGGTGGAAAAGGACGGCGATCTCGTAGAGATTTGTGCAGATCTCGTTCGGTGACACGCTAGCGACCTATACTTTTGTCGAACACGAAGGTGACGTGGAGGTGAGATGCGATGGCGACGGCAAGGTTGGGACGGGATGCGACAGCGACATCAGGTGGGTGGCGATGGCGACAGGAACGGGAGGCTGGGATGGAATGTGACGGCAACTGGAGGTGGGCGGCAACGGCGGCGACAACAGGAGGTTGAGTCGAGATGCTTGTCCTGGCGGCTCCCTCCTCTTTCTCTCTCTCTCTCTCTCTCCCCTCCCCCCCCCCCCCCCGTTTGAAGGAAATGGAAAAGAAACTGCTATAGTGGGGTATATATAGTGATTAGAGCTACAGGGTTATATTTATATTAGTATTTTCGAAGGCTAGTGGACTTAGTGGGTTATGAAATTTAGAAGTGGACTTAGTGGGTTATGAAACTGCTATAATGGACTTATGAAAAATTCTCCCTATATATATCCCTACAACCTTTGTCAATTTTCGAACGTAGTATCACACAGTCACAGAGAGAGAGAGAGAGAGAGAGAGAGAGAGAGAGAGAGAGAGAGAGAGAGCAACATGACTGTACCAAAAGGCTATCGCTTTAGGCCTACAGATCAAGAACTCCTTCTAAAATATCTCGAGAACAAGTGTACGAACGAAACCCTGCCTTGTGACATCGTTATCGATCGTGAGATTTATGGCGACAAAGCCCCGTGGTAGAATTTCACCGACGAAGATCCCTGGGAGATATCCAAAACCAAAGACAAGAAGACAGATTTATGGAAGACAGAAGGTACAATCTACGTTTTCACGACCTTGATCAGGGCCAGCCAAAACAGGATTGGCAGAAAAGCCGGTTGTGGCTCATGACACGGAGAGACCGCTAGTGAAGAAGTTAAGAACGGTAAATCTGCAATTGGGTACAAGACAACGTTGTACTTTGAGATTGCCGCCGATGAACCTATTGCAATGGACGGGCCTGTGGAAAAAGGCCACTGGATCATGCAAGAGTACTCTCTCCGTGATGGCAATACTGATAAAAGTAAAGGCAAATATGTTCTTTGTAGGATAAAAAGATTCGAATCAAAGTACACCAAGGTATCTCCGAGAAAAAGAAAGAATGTTGAGGCTGCCACTACTAATAATGACCTTGTAGTTTCGAAACCTGTAAAGTGTGTTAGAACTGAGGTTATGCAAGAAAAGAAGATGGAGTGTGATATTACTACGACACCGGATACAGAAGTTGTTCCCTTCTCAAAAGATCAACAATTTGTGCAAGATCAGAGTTTTCTAATGAGTGACGATGCGAATGAGTTAACCGTTGAAGAACTTGAAGCTATTTGGGAACAGGAGGAGCAAGGAAGTTATTCACCTTTGCATTGTGATAATTCTGCACTTGTTCCATTGGATAGCAATACTGTAACGTCAAATACAAACTTTCACATGCCTACAGCGTGTCTTGATGAATCAGTTCCGGTTGTGGAACAACAACAAGGTTTTGGGCTTGATTGTAATGCATTTGGAAATATCTCTTCGACTCCCAAACATGATTGGGTACAGTATTCGAACCCCTCTCACATAGGGGCACAAAATTTATCAAATACAGAAGCCTGGTTGAGTGCGGAGCTTCTTCCAAGCGATCAAGAGAGTGAAGGGTGTTGAAAATTTTACGGAATTTCAGATGAATGAAATTGGGGCTACCGGAGGGTCTCTCGAGGCAACCGATCGAGCATGTGCCGGATTCGTTGTATCTGGACGTACCACAATCAATAGACGTATTGATGTGTGGATTCTGTAACCCCCGAAACTCCCCCATGATTGTGAATTCAAATCCCGTAACCTCCCTATTCATTGGCAGAATTCATTGGAGAATTCATGGCTGCATTTATCATCCTGGAGTTACAATTGTCACCTCCTTTGCCTATAAAAGGAGGCTCACGTTTTTGGAGAAGTCACCAGCAAACTCACAACATTCTAGCACACTCTGAAATTCGTTCTTGAGAGAGAGAGAGGCAGGCTGTAGTCAGTTTGCCAAGGCGGTCAACGGCGGTGTTCCGACGACCTGCGGTTTAGCCAAGCCAACCCTGGGAGGAAGACGCTGAACAAGAACCTACAACACCGACGGTAGGCGGCGAATCTTTCTTAAGGAGACTGTGGTATCACACATGACTCGGTTTGATTTTTTCTGGAAATTCAGTTTGTATCTCGACTGTTTTATTCTGCTCTGCATTTGTATTTTTGTTTCGATTATGTAATTGTTACAATATTAATGAAATTGTTCTATGGAATTATATGTTATGTTGAAATTTTCCCAACAAAGGGTTCTTGTTTCCAAACTCCATGTTTCATGCCACAGCAGAACCATCACCGATATTCTCTTTTTCCAATGATTTGGTTTTGGATCAGCAGAAAAATAACATGTCAGAACATCTTCCCTCAATATGGTGGTGAGATTAATCATTCCTGAAGAACGAGGAATGGAGCTAGCAACATCAAGAGCAAGAGAGTGCACATTGTGGTATGTATGTAGTGTGTCCGTCCGAGGGGTCGCTTCTAAGTAATCAAAATTCCAACAAGTTGAAGATATTGTTGTTTAAATTCAGTATGTTTTTATCAGTTTAACGATTATTCGACTGTGGAATATGTATCTTATTCTATTTGCCTAATGGTTTGCTTCTCCTATTTTCCAATTGGGGTTTGCTTCTTTTGTACGATATGCAGCCCAAAATTTGCTGCATATCAAAGGGATATGAACTCTTTTATTTATTTCTCTAGTGGTAGATTATGAAAACATGTTTTCATTATATGCCCGTAAAAAAAAAAAAATGATTCCGGTGGTAATGTGATGAATGGAATAAGGCTGTTGAGTGGGCGAAACCAATGTTTGCACAGATGCTGGTTCTATATTAACTGAAAGAAAGGTTTCAGTTTGAAGCAAAAAATTTAACTGATACGTATGGGCTACAATTTTTTCTTATTAGGTTTGTTGCTTTGTTTGGTTTGGTGGAAAGCTGCTCATCAGGGGAATTAGTACTTGAAACGCGGAGCTCCAAAGTGAATTCTTTTTTTTTTTTTTCTGCATTAACAATTATTGCTGTTGATCAATTTTGCCCGACTTGATTTCGTAGTTTTTTCCCCCCACTTATTGTGAACTCTTAATACATGAACTCAAGAAGGAGAAAGCCCCTAACAACTTCAGTCTTTAGAATCCAGAAAATCTCGAATCCAAATTGAGATCCATAACACATGTTGATGTAGAGTCTCCTACACCTTTTCCAATTGGATTGTTCCTTATGGGACAGAGACAAAAGCGAAGGATTGATCAGAAATGTAGCAATATATCAAACTCAAACATCACAAATAGGAACTAAATTTTTGTGCAGTGGCAATATGATGAATGACATGATATTTCTGGATATTCCATATGGAAACTTGTTATGGGGAAAAGAAAGTTAAGTAAGCATGGAACCTACTGTCATCGAAATTTTCAATTAATGCTGCCTATAAGAGTTTTAATTCTCCAATGAAACATGAAACTGTTGATTATGTGCAGTACTAGCACCTCGACTCATCTCCTCCGATCCCCAGTCCTAGTCAAAGGCAGGTCGATTATTTGCGTCGGGACTATGAACTATTCTGCCTACAGTTTAAGTGTGACATCCCACTTTTTTTTCCGGTAAAAAAAAAACTTTTGACCCAAATAATTAAATCTTTCATTTCTCTTTTTCAAACTTCTTAATAGATGGAATTTTTTAGTACCCTCCATCCCACTTTGTTGTGCCTGTTTCATTATTGGCACCTCACAAAAAATTGTCTATATATCACAATCTATAATATTTTTTATGATTTCAAAAACTTTATTTAAAAGAATTAATTGAGATCTATCAAACAAGATCCCTATTAAATATATAAAATATTACTGTATAAATTAAGAGATATAGACAATTTTTTAAGACGTCCAAAAAAAGAAACATGCACAGCAAAGTGGGACAGAGTGAGTATATAGGAGCAGCCTGCAATCCGAAGTGAGGATGATCAGGACGACACATTTTATATAAAATTCTTGACATTTGCTTAAAAATTCATAACTTGAAGAAAAAAATTCATAACATTACAAATGTTATGAAATTTATGTTCAATGTTACGAATTGCAAAGTATACAAAAGGATTACGAATACAAGACTAGTGTTACAAACTTATTGAGGGAATTCAACTGGGTACATAGTGCTGTAAACAAGTACTAGCAAACTAGGGATCGATGTATCATGATAACGAGATCAACTGACAGAAGAGCTCAATACTTGTCACACTGCGTCGGCGTAAACGATACGGTGTTTTTGGATAGGTCATACAACACCATGTAGTTCTGCTGCTGCACATTCCCGTATATGGAGAAACCGAACGACGGTTCGATGGCCAAACACGTGACCCCCAATCCGGGTATGAAAATGCTCGAATTCCCTAGAAAATAGTTCTCCGTCGGCAAATCTACATCCGCGCCTGTGAAATGGAATATCAGTTTGGGTATCACCACGCTAGCGGGATTGGGTGGCAATTTGAAGCAGAGATCAAGCCCGGTGACATTGAATACGTCGACAACCGGAAGCTTTACTTGTTTGATAAACTGTTCTCTGACAAGAAGATACGCGTTGAAGTCCAGATACGTAATTGTTGTGCCAGAGTCTAAGATTACGCCTCCAGACCCATCAGGATTGATTTGAAAAGTTGTTTTGTTTACGGGCAATCTAGTGCTACCAATTGTGATTCCTTCGAGAGAGAGATAGTAAAAAGTGGGAATGAATGGGTTTTGAAGCAAAGGGGTGGTTTTGTTCGGCCCAGCAGCAGCTCGTTGGGAGCCTATCAGAAGGGTACTAGGTTTGGCATCACCATAAGAAGTTAAACAATATGAAAACTGGGGCTCGCGCAACTGGGAGATGAGCGACAAGGGTCCGCGTCCGAGGCCTATCAGGCCCTCGGTCCCGTTGTCGAATCCCAAATTAAATAGACCACAACCGAACGTTACTTTCGGCACCTTGACCTTCTCGAAAGTAAAGGTCTCGGTGCCTAAAAAACCTGAAGTTATCCCACTTCCGTATTCGTAGATATACACGCACCCGTAGAACGGGTTGCAATTTGAATATGGCAGAAGGTCTAGGCAATATTTGCTGGTGCATGACACATTTGAAAAAGAGGAGGATTTCTTTGGATCAAAAAACGGATCGGACTGAGGAACACACTCGAGACAAGGCTGGCATTGAGTCCATATGAGGTCGCTGCCGGTATCCATTAAAGCCGAGTAAGAATTCGGCGGGGTCCCTATCGAGAAGTTCATGAAGTAAGCGCCCGGTCCTGCATAAACCGTGGTCGTCAGTTCTGGTTGGTTAGCTGTCGAAACCATTTCATTGAACTTTTGGAGCCTGGCATTGGAACGCTTTACTGCCCGGTATAAACGCTCAGATTTAGTGAAGCTTTCACCCGAATCAATGTGGTTTAGAGTAACTTTGAAACCAGTTTTCATCAGTTGATCCTGATGATTATCAAGAGCTCGACGTGGCGTGGAAAATGCGGGTGAAATGGATATGAGAATCAAAGCTAGGGTAAGAAAGAGGAAGGAGGATAGAGATGGTGGTGATGAAGCCATGATGAGTGGAGTGAGAAATAAGACACATGTATATTGGGTATTTATACAGGGTTTAGGGAAGAAAATGTCTTGGGTATCCAATAGAATGAGCATGACATTTTTATTATTATTTTTCTCGGCAAAAGAATAGATTTTATTAATGAATGGAATGGAACATACAAAGATTAATAGTATATGAACATGACGTTCGTTGAAAAAAGAGAGGACATGGTAAACATTTATATATATTATTAAGAAGAATAGGAGGACATCTAATCTTAGTTAATATAAAAAGGGAGGGTATCAATTTGTATTTTCAACTTTTTTTTAACGAAAAGATGAACCCAGTTATATTAATACAAAAATAAAGTACAACAAATCAACGATACAAAATACTACAACAATAACAACAAAACAAAAATAGAGATAAGCCGTGTCTACATTAATTTATAAAGAGAAGCCGCGCGCTACGTTAATTTATCCAAATCAATGAGTACCTTTAATTTAATTTCTTACCCGATTTCCTATATATGCATTCAAACAAGTTCTTATTTTCTTTTGTCCTCCTATTTCTCATCGATCAAATTTGTAATTCTTCCTATTGGAATTTTTCAAAATTCGGTGAATGAAATAGAGGAATTTGGAGGGGTCTCTCGAAGCAACTGAAAGACCTCCTTTTGGGGGTTCATCGATTCAGTAAATTGGATGTTTAATATTGCGCTGCTGGTTAATACCAAGGATCACCCCTATGATGTGAAAATTCATTCACCCACTTTCGAGTAATGATTTTCGGAATGGAGCTCGGGGGTCACCTTCTTACTTAAATTGTTGGCAATCCCGTTTCCACGCTGGAATTAGGAGACTCACATGAAATAATGTACTTGTGGCTTGACCCCAAAAATCGAATCCTAATCACTTGTGAGGGAAACAAAACACCAACCAACGTAAGCAGACTAGTTATCCTTGGGGCTTAAATTGCGGCTTGAGAGTTTTGGATGGGTCTGGGTAGGGTATGCACTTTTCATTGCTTAAATTTGAGACGTTGGGTCTTGGATTCAGTCCAACTGTTAATTCCAAGTCTATTCCCTTGGCCTGTTGGTGTCTATTAAGCTGATCTCATGTTATATTGATGATGTTTGAATCATCAATACACATTCATTGTATGATTCAGATTGTGCCACCTTTGAAAAATTATTAGTAGGACCGGTCATTCATAACATTTTATTTCATATCGTAACTTTTATACTAAAAATTCGTAACTTTTTAGCAATAGATTCATAACATTTTGGAAATCATAACATTTTGGTGTGTTTCAATGAAGGTGCATATGATACACACCAAAATAAGGGGTGTGTATTGTAGTACTCCTTTGAAGCAATTGTTAAATTTGTAAGTCGTAATTTTGAGCAATAATTTTAATTTCGGTTGTTTTTCATTTGTTGGTCGTAGTTGTAATAGGGTGACTAATGCTGTAGACAGATATTCTGTATCTCTTGCTCACCCTAAAATCTTGCAAGGAAATTTCCCGAGGTGCATACGCACGGAAGCATCGTTTGATGTAACTATTTTGAATTGATATATCAATAAAGTTCGTTATATAGATTGAAAACAAAAGAAGTTCAAGTAATTGACAAGTTAAAACAAAAATCTGTAGTTACTCATCAAAGATCACCTTTTTCAAGTCTGAAAAAATAATTTAATTAGTTAATCAAAACAACACGTTTCATTAAATTAAAAAAAAAAAAAGCTTTTGAAGATGGGATACGTATTCTAAGGTAGATGAGGTGTCCAGTGGCGGAGTCAGAATTCAAACTTGAAAGTGACACAGAAAAGATCAGTATGCATGACTGTCACAAGAATAATGTTTGATTCACAAATCCAAAACCTACAAAAAAAAAATGTTTTATTTTAATTACTTCAAACCTTTTTTTCAAATCTTAAGGAAACTCGTTGAGATCTAGCATTTTATGAAAGGACGTTTGAATTTTTTTTTATAACCAAAATGCATTTTTAAGTTATTATTCGTGGATTTTGACACTTTTTTTTTTTTGGACGGAGAGAATATTTAATCTCAAGAAAGTATATGCGTCCTCATATTAATATAATATCCAAAAAAAATGCATAATGTTGTCATAGGTTCATTATCCGTCAAACAATAGCCATTGAAATTGGTGGGAGAATGTAAAGAAAAATTGTGATTTTTTGGTGGGAGGTTAGGACGGGGTTGGCCGGCCATGCCACCCCGCCCCCCTTAGAAGTTCCGCCCGTGAATGTGTCAGTCATTTACTACGTAAAATGGAGATTAATTTCTATTCTACTAATGAAATGGAGAGGACGCAAATCTTCAGAGATATGGATGATATGTGAAATCTCTCATGGGATCGATGTGTAAGGTAATTTTTTTAAAGTTAGGAGGATTACATCTTTTAGGATTTGAATGGAAGGAGTCAATTATTTTAGCCTGCAATCTGAAATGAGGATATAAAAATGTGAACTATATGTTGATGATCATTCATTGAAGCTCAATAGAAAAGAAATGAAACAAATGCTTGTTGTTATGAGTGAATTTCATTTTCTATTAGTGAATGCATGTACTGGTTATTTGCTGGATGATGTTTTACTACAGAGTCAAATAAATCATTGAATATAATCATTATTTATCTTTATAATCAGAGAGAGTCCTTTTAAGGATTCCAAATGGGGGATAACTAAGGGATGGCTCAATCCAACTGTCACCCAAAGGTTGGGGTTGGCATTGGATGAAACAAAAGGCAACCAAATCCATACACGTTAGTATGAATATATTATGAACTTGTTTTTCTTTTGGGTCCGTTTGATTAACGAAAAAAATATAATGGAAAGTGCAAATGATAGAAAGTGAAGTGAAAGGAAAGAAAGAAAAAATGTAAAATTTTTTTTCTAACATTTGTTTGATTAGAATGAAAATTTTAATTGCAAGAAAATAATAGAGAATAAAATATCATTGTTTGAAAAGGAGGAAAGTTGCCCAAATTAGATGAGAAAAAGTGGAGGGAAGAGGGTAAAGAGGGAAATTAGAGTAATTATTATTGATTTTCTCGAGAAAAGAAAATATTTTTTCTACACATTTTGTAAGAAAAAAGTTGTACTGAAAAGTTCATTTTTTACCACTTTATAGGATATTCTTGCTAAGGTTTTTTTTTTTTCTTGCATTTTCTACCACTATCTCGCATATCAAACGGACCCTTGGTTTGATGTGAGGGTTGTTCGGGCAGCCTACGTGCGCTTTAATTAAATCTCCATCCCGATCCGGTCAATGACAGACCATCCACGCTGGGATTGGGGTATTCATTAGAAATTATTTTCTTGCAGCTTGACTCCAAGAATCAAACTCTGGCTAATTATGTGGAAACAAAACACCAACCAACCTGACAATCCTTGGGTCTTAAATTATATGCGAAAACAAACCCTGTTCGATTATCTTAGACTTCAACCATATCCATATCTACAGGGGAAATTTGGTTATGGTTCGGAAAAAAACATCGGTTACTGAACGAGTACCCATCAGTTCGGTTGATATTTTCATTCCTAAACATCTGGTCCTGGATTCGGTCCAACTGTTATTCTAAGCATATTCCCCAACGTGTATCCCTTGGTCTGTCATCAATCCTTTGGCGTGTTGGTGTCTATGGGTCGCAGCCGGGGCCATTTCCTTAATTTGGCGCCAAAAAAAATGCTTTTTGATTATGTATTCTTAATTGGAATTGATTTTCATACCCTTTTTTTTTTTTATTCAAATGCACTCTTTTTATTTTGTTTTGTAGTGATGTGAAATTAAATGATTACCCTTTTCATGTATGAAGGAAAAAATGTATGAAGAGTAATATTGTAATTTTATATGAATGAAGAAAAAAACAAAGGGGGTGCACTTGAACGAAAGGAGTGTGAAAATCAATTTGCTTTTAATTATGTTCAACTTGAGGAACCTCCTAGTTTTATTCTACGTCAACTGAACGATAATGTTGTAAGAGTTAAATAACTCAGAAACTTTTATGCTAAGTGTTATAAGAAACAGAAGCTAATACAAGTAATCAAACAGAGTATACATTTAGTCATTTACTATCACTAGCAAATTAGCAATTATAACAAGAATCTGTTCTATTTGGGGTTTAGCAATTATAACAAGAAATGTTAGGTGCAAAGAAAATGGGTAAAGAAAATATCCTTAAAGTATATATGAACGGCTCAGATGTACTGCACAGTGAATCTGAGCCGTTCATGTATACTTTAAGGATATTTTCTTTGTCCCTAGCACTCCTTGATCATTATTGGTTCTCTGTGAATCTGTTGTTTGTTTTTGAATGAAGTGCTAGAGTTCATTTTGAGAGCTTGTTCAGATGTTGTCTCACCCGCTTTTCATCTCCAAAGGTTTGGAGGGCTAAGAAGCGTTTTAGGAGGGCTAAGAGGGTACTCTATCTTTTTTGATGCTGTTGTTTCATTTGCTGGTATATTTGGAATTTCTTTCTGATGAGTTTCACATGATGTTGAGGGGCTACTGATTGGTGTTGCTGAATCCTCATGAAGTTCTAAATTCTGCTTGTTATTGGTTGGGGCAGATTCTTCCTATTTCTTCCTACCTAGAATGGTGCTAGTGCTGCTGATGCCAATTGGATTTTGCAGCTGCATTCCTTTCGGATGTGAACCCATTTGTGCTCCTTGAAGACATTTGCTGATGTATTTGGATATGGTTTGGCTTTGAGTATGGCTTTCGGATGCATCCACTGATTATCCTAATGGTTTTTTTCAATCTATCATTGGATGTATTTTTTCTTTTTCTTATGGCCTTTTCTATGATTCAAGTTTTTCTTGAATCTAGAGCTTGGTCTTCTCGATGTACCATTTGTCGAGTTAATAAAATTCTATTGCTAATAAAAAAAAAATTATAACAAAAAACAGTGGTGACTCCAAAAACTTGTAAGCATGGGGTTGTTCATTCACTTAATATACACCAATTATAATAGGAAAAATCATTATCGATACTAATGAAAAAAATGAATCAATTATTTTCTCTAAACTACGTACAAAGTAAAAGCTCAATTGAATTTCTCATTTTTCACACACACGCACACAAAAAACATATAACTAACTACATGAGCTTCTACAATTGTATTCGACAAGGCGTACTTCATGTTTTGGAAATTTCAAATAATAACCTCATTGTTGAAAGTATAAAACGTGATCTTTTCGATATATGTGACCAAGTGATCGTTGAATGAGCAACACAACTTGGAATCTTAATAAGATAATTTCAAGTTTGACTCGTCGTTTTTTTTGACGGCCTCAAGTTTGAGTCGTTATTGACGCACCTCGATCTCAAACTAACTTTCGTGGGTAATAATTACATGCTAATCTCAAGTATGTTGGTGAAATTTTGTTTAAAAGCTTGAGGGTTTCGAATATTCATGATTTGTTTATGTCACTACCTGATCTCGAATAAGATTTTATCGAGCGAATATAAGCTCAAATTAGAGTATCTTAGATTATTTAGAGAGAGAGTAAGAGTGTGTGTCCGGGGTTCTTTTAACACTTTTGAGAAAAATTTTGTGTGTATTGACACCATGGGGTCTATAATAAATACTACTAAATTTGATAGGTTCATTTATAAAAAAAATGAAAAAATTAATACAATATAAAACCAGTCAAAACAAACAACCCTATTTAGATCGACGCGATCACAGGTTTTTTCCTGGAAAGTTTCTCAATCTTATTTTGTTAATTGTCAATAAATATTTATGGTCATTGACCTAGATCAACGGATATTATAGCTCATATTTATGGTAGATCAACGCGATCACAATATTTTTCTCTGAAAGTTACTCTATCTTATTTTTTCAATTGTCAATAAATATGTATGGTCATCCAAATCAGCTGAGATTATAGCTCATATTTATGGTAGATCGACGCGATCACAGCTCTTTTTTCGGAAAGTTACTCTATCTTATTTTGTCAATTGTCAATAAATATGTATGGTCATCTAGATCAGCAGATATTATTTGCTCATATTTATGGTATGTGGATGGATACATTATAAATAAAATAATATACTTTGACGAACAAATAAACGCCGATAAAAAAAAGAACAAAGAAACAGAATCTGTGTAATTGAAGAAAGAGAGGATGTAAATCTTTGACAGACTTTAATTAAAGACATTATTTACAAAAAAAGAAATCGGCCATTTATGGTATGATGATACAGTGCAAATTAAATAATTAACTTTCCATTTAAGCATATTCGCATTTCCATTTCACCTTAGCTACCACAACTCAAGCCATTCACAGTGGTATAATCAAAAAAGGATAATCAAAAGTTGACACATCAGCTTTTGATTATCCACTTAAGAGGTTTCTAAGGTTAACAATATTAAGCTTCACTATGGTCACTTCTAGTCCATAACCAAAATATGGGGTCCACTACGATTTCACTCTCTATCCTCCTTTGTTTTCCGTCATTCACTTCTCTTTATTTACGTTTTTTATGGGTTAAAATATATTGATTCTCTCTCTTAATTTTGGAAAAAAAAATCGGTGACTTCCTTCTCTTCTATTATGAATTTTTTTTTTCTTTGGTGGGGTGTGGGGGGAATAGAAACAAGAAAGAAGAGTGAAACACTTTAATCCGGCGACGATGAGTTGAATTGTAAATGATCGAGAGATATGAGTTTCACTTTTGAAGGAAAAGAAAGAGAAATAATTTGTGGGTGAAGTGAAGAAGATATAGAGTAGGCGAAGAAACTTGGCTACATAAAAATTTTATTCTTCAATTTTATTTTTTTTACCAAAAAAAAAAAGTAGGCGAAGAAGAGAATGAGAAAATACCAATTGAAACGCGTGTGAATACAAATTTTGGATATGTGGTGTAAGGTTCATAAATTTTGATTATTGAAAAAAGTTGCTAGTTTTGGTTATCCAAAGCCTAAAATTTGATTATTTCTAAGGATGTTGCTAAGTTTGATTATACCATTGTGAGCGATCTTTTGCACCAACATTGTTAACTTTAAAAACAATTGACATTTGATTATACCACTGTGGATGGCCTCAGGGGTGACTTTTGACACCCGACATCCTTTGTACCGAGAAATTGGTATGAGAACTACTATTCGTACAGCAACTCTGTATAGACAATACGCACAATATATTTTTGGGCCCGTCTCGAGTTCAAAAAAGATAATTGGAGTTGCTCATTTTGTTCAGAATATTTTGTTTAGGGTCCTCATAAAAAATCAGTTCCATTCGATAGCGATAAGAGCATTTACAAAATGTTCAATTTTGCTTCAAAATTTAGGCTAACAAATATGAACATTTCGTAAACGCCCTTAATGATAATGGATAGAGTTGATTTTTACGGGGACTCTAAACAAAATATTTTTAATAAAATGAACGACTCCGATTATCTTTTTTAAACCTGAGACGGGCCAAAAACCCGTGCTATCTGTACATCAGTTGCTATACCACATATCGGATTTGTGAGTTTTTTAAAGCATATTCGCATTTCCATTTCACCTTAGTTACCACAAATCATGGGAGGGGTGACCCTTTATTTTTTTTTTTTTTGCCATTCGTTAAATTTAAACTATTCTATCTTAGAGGATTTGGGGAGTGGGCGTGTTAACAGGAATTGTATTCTGCCCATATACATGGGAATATAAGGGAGGGATGACTTTTGACACCCGATATTTTTTGTACTGAGAAATTGGTATAGCTTTATGTATAGCTTTGTCTGGGTTTGTCATTTTTTTCCTATGGGTACAACAAAGGCTGTATAGATAGCGGGTACATATCAACTTTAGACCCGTCTCGAGTCCTACAAAATTGATCAGAGCTGCTTATTTTGTTTAAAATATTTTTTTAGAGTTCGTGTGAAAACTAAACAGGAGGGCGGTGCTATGCAACCCTGTGCTGTGCGACGTGCTATGCACGGCAAATCGCCACCACTTCGGTCTTGCTTAGGTGATCGGAATCGTTCCGTTCGTAGAGCTCGTCGAGTAGAACAAATGTATCAAAAATTAGCTCGATCGGATATCATTAAGTATCTCACCCAAACATTATTATCCTGAAATTATTGAGTGCACAAAAAACATTGAATTTTATCTAGTGTTTCAGATTCATTCATTTCAAGATAACAATGTTCAAATAACGACCCTCTTACAACTCGAATGCCCGATCCTCTTTGTTATCTTACTTCAAATAATGTCCTCTTTTTGAACAGTAAAAAAATTTCATTAATCTTTGAAATTGTTACAAAGATCAATAGAAACGAAGAGAACGGCACATTTAAAAGGCCAAAGCCCAAATACAAAATGGGACAAGCCTAACCCTAAACCCCAACACCTGCCGCCCCAAGCCACGCCACCGCCTCCCCAAAAATCTTCAGCTCCCATCGCCGTTAAGCATACCGAGTTTGACCAGAAGACCAACCCGCCGGGAGAAACTCCGCCACCAGCCACCAAAAAACTCGCAACACCGCTAGGCAATCCTGAAACCATCCAAGAATGAGACTAGGAGGAGCTCCGAGCAAAAAACCACCGCCGCACATCCCACCGCTCGAAACAGCCCCATCCGATTGGTCCCCGTAGCTCCCATGCCCGAACCAACCACCACCGCACCTCCCGTGAAAAGCCCGCGACGGAGAGTGAGGAAAGTGAAATGATACGGTGGGACCAAAGAGAGAGGAGAATATCGAGATCAACAACCAGGCGACGGCGGCACGGGCCCAGAGAGAGCCATGGCTGAGACGGAGCAGAAATAAGGCAGTGGAGAAGACCATGGAAGCTTGAAGAGGAAAGGTTGTGGAAAAAGGATAGGGAGGGGAAGCCCACCACAAAAAAACAAAAGAAAAAAGAAGGAGAAGAAGATAATGAATAGTTTAAAATAATTCTTTTTGAATAATAAAGACACAAAGAGTAGTGACACAAAGAGGAGTGAAATTTACAAAAAATAAAAACACATCAAAACCAAATTTAGGATGTGAATTAATTTTCTCATTCTCCTTTTTGTTAATCTCATTCATCTTCTCTCAAAAAATAAATCATCTAATAAAGACACAAAGATGAGTGACATTAACAAAAAAGTGAGTGACAAAATCACTCCCCTTTAGAATATCTCTTTTCCATTTTATCTCCATATTTTGCGTTTATTTTTCAAAATTAGTCATCTTTATGTGGTAGACCTCTACAGATTAAACAAAATAAGTTTCAGAGTTTAGTGTCAAGGAAAATATAGTCTCCTTGGGATTGAAATACGTAATCACTAATTTACTTGTAAAGAAAAATGGAAAAGACAAATAAAGGCAGCCAATGATTTTTAGAGGATAAGAAAACTCAAAATTTCGCAATTGCATCCATCATATTTATACCCGTTTTTGGCAACAAATCTTGGGCTAGCGCTGAAAAGCCATTCAGTTAACGTTCAATTAAATTGGGTCAATTTTTATGAGTTGCTTGGGCTAAAAAATTAATGGGCTACATTCTCTTTTGCGATTTGGAGCAAGGCCCAATTAATTTTTGTCCAAGTGAAACGAGATGCGCCGAATAATTTGCTATGTGGTAGCTGATGAAGATATATACACGCATGTGTGTGTATATATATATGCCATGTTCCATTTGGGAGAAAATGGTGGTTTTTTGATTTGTTAGTGGATACACAAATGAAGGACACATGGCATTCTATGGAGAAACAATTAGCCCATTACTTAGAGATTCCACGTGCAAGTTAAAGGATATTAGGTAGTGCGGTGGTTATTTTCTCCATTAAAAATGCTACTAACACAACATCTCCCACACAACAACTCACACAATCGCTGACGTCAGCGTGACCTGGGTACAAAACGACGTCGTTTTGTTAAAAAAAAAAAAAACAGGTCGCGAGGAACTATGCACTGAACTCCAACTGCGACAACACAAGTAGTATACGTTCCAACAGATCAAGACCAAAAGATCAGAACGTTAATGGAAGTCCACCAGCATCGAGAAACAAGCATAATAGTGTATCGCTTGAGGGAAAATCGAACTCTTGTTTCTTTTGACTATTGAAGTCTGGTCAGACCTAAATATGTTCTTCATTCGAATTAGGGGTTTCTTAATTTTTTTTTTGAATTAGGTTTTTCTTTTTCTTTTTTTTTTTCCAGCACATCAGGTTAGAGTTTCTCAAATTGAAACCCTCTAATTGATGAGGATGATGAGTAAGTGGTGGAGGTAATCTATGGATCTGAAACAAGGAGAGAGAGAGAGAGACCTTCGAGAGACAGACAAGAGAGACCTTTGAGAGACAGACGTGGAGGATGTAACAGCGTCGGGGTGGCCGGAGGCGGTAGCGTTCACCGGAGATGGGGGATCGCGGTATTGGGTTGTGGTGTCACCGGTGGTGGTGGGGGCCCTCTCTTGCTCCTCTTGTCTGTGTTTTGATGGTGAAAAGGAAAAGGGAAAAGACTAAAGCTGGGTTGGCTTTTGTTTTGTTTTGTTTTTTGTTTTTTTACAAAATGACGTCGTTTTGTGACGAGGTCATGATGATGTCAGCGGTTGTATGAATTATTGTGTGGAAAATGTTGTGTTAGTAGCATTTTCCTTTCTCCATGATCTCCATTATACGTGATTTTTTCATTTGTAAAGAAGATGGAAGTGAATTAACTTCTCATAACCGCCACTTTGAAGCGAAAATTGGAGGATCATGGGACACTTGTCATCACCAAATGAAGGCAGGAAGCTGCGCTTGCATGAAATGCATGCAAAGCCGAAGATCATTGCCCATAAATATTAGAACTCAAGAAAAAAAAAAGAGGTTCCTACACCAATCAAGCCCAACGCTTAAACCAAAGTTTTCCCAGCAAAGCAACTATATTTACTTTTCCTGCATTCACTCAATTACTTTTTCAAATAATTTGGGTTTTACTTTTCCTTGTACCCAACTTTTTTATTTTACGTCGTTCTCTTTCCTATACGGTTAGGAAATAGCCAAGTTCACAACTGTTGTGGTAAAACCACGAATCATCATTGCAATTTAGCCTTTAGGTTTGCAGCACATTTGCCGTACAGTTAAAAAGTCAGAAAAGGGACACTCGGCATCACCAAATGAAGACATGAAGCTGCTCTTGCATGCAAAGCCGAAGACCATTGCCTATAAATATTACTCGTAGAACTCAAGAAGAAAAATAGTTCCCACACCAGTCAAGCCCAGCGTTTAAATCAAAGTCTTCCCAGCGAAGAAACTATATTTACTTTTCCTGCATTCACTCAGTTACTTTTTCAAATAATTTGGATTTTACTTTCATTGTACCCAACTTTATTATTCCGACATAATAAAGTTCGTCTTTATTTTACGTTGTTCTCTTTCCTATACGGTTAAGAAATAGTTAAGTCCACAATTGTTGTGGCAAAACCACGAACTATAACTACAATTTAGCCTTTAGGTTTGCAGCACATTCGCCGTACAATTAAGAAGTCAGAAAAAAGACACTTAGCCCTTATGTTAAATGCGACAAATCTTAGCATGCCCGCACTCAGTCCTTGAGCCATTTCATGACCAAACACATCATCATACGTGTTTAACAGCGATGTATATTGTCTTGTCACCCTGGCCCCATTAAAGTTAGTCAAATTTCACCTCGACCACCTAAAGTACAATTTTTATTTTTATTTATTTATTTATTGTACTTTTTTTTTATAATAAAAAAGGGTGGAAAAGAGCGACCAGCGTAGCAATTCCTCCCTGGGCGTGAGCGTGACCATAGGGGCTCCCGACCCGCCGTAGAATGTCTGGTTCGAGCTATAGCTACCGTTCGGGGGGGCGGGCCGTCACCACGGCACCACTTGGTGCACATCAACAAGAAATCTCCCTCTTCGATCCAACTACAGGTGATAAAATCTTTTTGTACGTACTTCGGAATAAGTAGTACAATCTTTTAAGTTAGTAATTGAAATCACAAAATGAATTACTAACGTTTTTTATATCTCTTGCTAGGGGTGATAAACGAGTCGAGCCCAAGTAGTTAATCAAGTTTTGTTCAAAATCTTAACAAGCTTAAAAAATATGTTCAAATTTAACTTATTTGTGAGATGAGCCGATCTGAAATGAGCTTTGTTGCACACCCCAAGTATTTTTAAGAATCAATTCCACCATCCATTTGCGGTGGACTCATTGGACCCATTTAATTTTGCAACAAAGCTTTGTCTGGATGGTTTTGAAATCGAGATTGTAGGGGAAGAGAAAACTCCAAAATCTAAGGCAGGCCTTAACTGCTAGACCAGTTCCTCGAAAAACTTGACCAATCCGATTGCGGAATAGTACTGTGCAGATTATGAAGTTGGGTACGAATATACTGGATTTTGGACCCCATTTTACCCGAGTAATTAAAAACTGTTTTTGAGATTTAACTCAATTTGAGAATCTTTTTCTTTTATTTCCTTTAAAGATGATCAGTTTGGCCTAACTTTTTGGTATGGTTTTTTGATCATTTTCTCTTAATTTTTTGTAAATTTGGGTATGATTTTTATCATACATCGATCATTTAGTTCGACGAGAGGAATTGAAAAGGTATAAAAATATAGAATAAAGTTTAAAAAAGATCATATAAGATGACAAAAAGAGCCGAAAAGCTAGCCAATTATCGTTAAGACAAACAAAATTTCGGATGAGGTTCTTGGTTTTGGGACTCTTATTATTACCCTACCCCAAAATCCACTTATTACCTTTATCTTCAACCATTATTTTCATTTTTATCTATATTTCTCTCCAATCATTACCCCTATCTCCCTACCCTAATTATTACAAATCCAAAATCCCTAAAACGAACACCCGTAGTGTTTGAGAGTGTAATCATCAAAATGGATTATAAGTAAGTTTTTTACCATATTGTTGCCCTTGATTATGTCTAATAATGTATCAAAGGTAAGAGTGAAGGGTAGGGAGGTTAACCTATCAGTGAGTTAAGGGGGCAGGGGCGGGTCCTATCCACAATATTGCAAGGGCAATTTTGTCTTTTCATCTCCAACCAAAAAGAGAAGTGAAAAAGGAGAATGCAAAAAGCTCTCCAACCCCTCTTGCTCCTCTTCGCTATAAACCCAAAGGCAAAAATTGAGTATTCCCATAACTCATTATTGGTACCTAGCTCCATTCAAACACCTAGAATAGAATTAAAAAAGTAAAAAAGAAAATCCAAAAAAGAGCCATCCAAACACTCTCTTAGTAGCACTCAGTGCTGGCCCCGACATTTGGGTTGCCTAAATCCGACCTTCCGCTTAATTACCCACTAGTGTTAAGTATAAAAAAAAAGACATACAAGAAAAAAAATTATATTTTCTATTTAGCTTGAATTACATTACCCGGGTATAGTGCTTTATGATTAACACGATCCTATTCAAAGAAAATAACATCTCCTTGCATTTTTTGAAGCAAGTTCTTCAATTATTAGATCATCATCATATTTTAACTTATCCAAGTACTTATTTTCAATTGATATCATAACCAATCCACTTAGGCCCCGTTCCAGAACACCTTCTTAAAAAATAAGTACTTATTTCACATTTTCAAATTCAAAAATAATGTAAATGAAAAATAATTTTTTAATTTTTTTTGCACTGTATAAAAGATCTCGATGAGATCTATCAAACAAGATCCATATTAGTAGAAAAATTATTTGTGTAAACACATTATTTTTGATCTTGAAATTGCCTTCTTAAAAAATAAGTACTTATATTGAGTTCCGGAACGGGGCCTTAATCTCTCTTGTGACATGATAGTCTGAAGATAAATTTTTATCAACTTCAACTTTGAAAAACTCCTTTCAGCCGAAGCAACTATGATCGGAATAGTCAACAAAATCCGATAAGCAACCCAAACCATTTGAAAACCGTCATATTTCCAATAAGATCTTATAAAATCAAGGATGTCAATCGATTTTGTTACTTCTCTTGGCAATATTGTTTTCAAATGTCTAAAGTTCTTAGAATAACTTCTTCCCGTGAATATCAACATGTTGATTGTATTCCAAGAAACTTTATAGTTTAGTGCAATGCTCCATCAATTGCTCTTCAGCAACACTCTTGAATTTCACGTTAAACAAGAATCCAACGATTGCTTCATAAAGTTCAAATTACTCAAATTGGTCCTTAAGTGATGCAAGAGCTTGATCTATGATGCGGAGGAAATAAGAATTTTTTTTTTATCTATTATTTACCCTAGGTATAGAAAACCTCTCTTTGCCCTCGTAATTTTCTTAAGTATCATAATTTTTTAAAGTAGGTGGAAATCATACATATTTACTTTTTTTTAAAAATTTGTACAAAATTTTTTGGATGATGCCCTTAAATATAATTTTTGCTGGATTTCTAATTTTTTTTGTATACATACAATTTTTTTTTTGTTGCCCCTTGCCGGGGGTTGCTCGAGCTGGCCAGCTTGCTGGGCTTACTCCCTGGCCGGCCTGGTAGTATTGTCCTGAAAAGCATGTTGGTTTTCTTTGTTTTGTCTCCAGTGGTTTTTGTATAGCTGGGGTATGCCCCTAAGAGATCGTAATGAGTTTGAGCTTCAATGACAGAACGTCTTTACCAAAAATAGAAGAGTTTCAGTCATGGGTAAACTATGTCATTATTTCCTTTTTGAAAGGTAAAAGAAATTTTATTAATCTGTGAAAATATAGAGTTACAAAGATTAAAGAGAGCACGTGAAAAAAGGCATCACAATAAGAAAAAGCATCCCAACAACTATGGCATTATTTCTTGATTGGAGATCCCCGACGGTGGTCTTGCTTCATTTGAAGAACCCTGAGAATGGGGTTAGTACTGGATTTGAAGATCACCCATGGTGTCCTTTCCCTTGGCAAGCGGTGGCTGAATTTTGGATTAGCGGGTAGTGGAATGAATTCCCAGGATTAGACGAGATACGCGTAAGTTGGCCCAGACACCTTAGTTATAAAAAAACTAGATAAAAGAGGGGGAGAGTGACAGAGCGAGGGGAAGAGGTGGGGTGTTGGTGGGTTTGCGGTCCCATCCAGAACGGATTTTAAAGTCCTTATTTTTTAAGAAGACAATTTCAAACTCAAAAATTATGGGCTTATTGAAATTTAAAAATATGCAATATAGATCTTGTTTGAAAGATCTCGATGAAATCTTTTTATATGATGCAAAAAAAATTGAAAAAATATTTTTCATTTACATTATTTTTAAGTTTGAAAATATGAAATAAGCTGCTTATATATTTTTTAAGAAGGTCTTTGGAACGAGGCCCGACTCTCACAAGTGAGGACGTGAGGGTAAAGTTGTTAGGCTGTTGCAAACAAAGTGGCATTAATAAACTCAATCGTGGCATAATCGCTCAGTTTATGAAATTAAACCAACTGTGACTAAATTAGTTGGATATGACTTTTGCATTTCTCTATGAGACCAGGAGCTCAAATCTTCACATTTGCACGTGGGTGTTCTTGTCTTGATATCTTTTGGAATGATTTCTCTTGCTAATGTAGCTAGTAGTTGGATTGAGCTTATAATGATTGTAGAATTATTTGGGATTGTTACTCCCCCGGCCTAATGCAACTAATATTTTTTTTGAACGGCAAAAAAGAATTTTATTTATCTTTGAATGTGAATACAAAGACCAAAAAGAGGAAAGAGAAGGGCAACAAATGCACATCTGAGACCCAAGCCTTTGATTGGCATGGTACCAATCAAAGAGACACCTCAAAGGACAGAGTCCAACATTTAAGAGGCCTTAATGCCCGAACAAAACAATAAAGCGCAAAAGGAACACAGCCCAACACCTAAAAAGGCCTAAATGCCCAAAGACAAGGCCAAAGCCCAATAATTAAGCCTAAATACACAGAAACCCTAATGCACATATCTGGAATCCGGACGCCAAGCCGCCGCCGCGAAGAATAAAACGGCGTGAATCCGTCGCATTTAGC